>NC_134357.1:138270055-138552555 GCF_048569485.1 Anomaloglossus baeobatrachus | reverse complement strand
TATATAGCCATTCCTAGTGGTGACCGTATACCAGCCTTCATCATATCTGGGGCTGGTGTACACAGTCTAAAACAGTCCAGATAGTGTCAGACTTCTCAGTAATTGTCGCTCCTAAAAAGCTGTTAGGTTCTTAGTGCGTCCGTGCTTGCATTTAAAAACCGCACGTGTGTGCCTGTCGGTGGCAGCGTACAGGTGCACGTTTTGCACAAACTATTATATAATGCACAAGTCTAGTGAATAATACACGTCAGTCAGCAGTGTCTGATAGTGTCAGACTTCTCAGTAATTGTCGCTCCTAAAAACCTTTTAGGTTCTTAGTGCGTCCGTACTTGCATTTAAAAACCGCACGTGTGTGGCAGTCGGTGGCAGCGTCAGGCTCCATATTGTCCCTGGATAGAGACGTGCATGATGGCCTGTAAACCTGAAGTGCCCATTGTAAGGAAGTGGGTCTATTGTAGTATAGCCCTTAGGCAGGGCAGCCAAAAATTTGGAGGCTCCACATTGTCCCTGGATAGAGATGTGCATGAGGGCCTCAAAACATTGTTCCCATTGCAAAGGAGCGGGTCTCCTGTCGTTGTAATGCCCATTCTGAAAGAATGGGTGAAAAAAATTTACCAATGGGGGTATACCTGAAACAACGGCCTAACTATTGTAACGGTCATCATGATGGCGCATGAGGAGAAGGAGGAGCAGTCCAGCGATTAGCCAAAGTCCAGAAGTGTGTTACCATGGGTGAGTGGAAGTACATGGCAAATTCCCGTTACAAACTTTAAATTCCGCTGTCATTTGCTGGTGGTGTGGTGAAGTCTGGCCCAATCCAACCCTTGTTCATCTTGATCAGTGTCAGCCTGTCAGCATTTTCAGTTGACAGGCGGGTGCGTTTATCTGTAATGATTCCACCTGCGGCACTAAAAACACGCTCTGACAAAACGCTAGCGGCAGGGCAGGCCAGGACTTCCAAGGCGTAGAGAGCCAATTCATGCCACGTGTCCAGCTTGGATACCCATTAATTGTAAGGCACAGAGGAATGTCGGAGTACAGTTGTTTGATCTGCAAGGTACTCCTTGAGCATCTGGGCAAACTTAGGATTTCTTGTGGCACTACCCCGCACCTCAGGGGCTGTGGTATGTGAGGGGCTGAGAAAACTGTCCCACATCTTAAAGACTGTTCCCCTACCTCTGTCGGATTGGACTTGTGCCCCTCTCGGCTGTACGCCTTGGTTGTCCACTGATTCCTGACCTATGCCGCTAGCGTTTTGTGAGGGGAATGCTTTGCCTACTTCCGTGACTATGGCCTTCTGGAACTGCTGCATTTTGCCTGACCTCTCCGCCTCGGGAATAAGAGACAAAGTTCTCCTTTTAGCGTGAGTCTAACAGTGTTACCAACCAGTAATGATTGTCGGCCAAGATGTTCTTAACCCCTTCACCCCCGGCCACTAAAACACCCTAATGACCGGGCCATTTTTTGCAATTCTGACCAGTGTCACTTTGACAGGTTATAACTCTGGAACGCTTCAACGGATCCTGGTGATTCTGACATTGTTTTTTCGTGACATATTGTACTTCATGTCAGTGGTAAATTTAGGCCGATATTTTTTGCGTTTATTTGTGAAAATTTAGGAAATTTGGCGAAAATTTTGAAAATTTCGCAATTTTCAAACTTTGAAAATTTATGCCCATAAATCTGAGAGATATGTCACACAAAATAGTTACTAAATAACATTTCCCACTTGTGTACTTTACATCAGCGCAATTTTCGAAACAAATTTTTTTTCCGTTAGGAAGTTAGAAGGGGTCAAAGGTCATCAGCAAATTCTCATTTTTCCAACAAAATTTACAAAATAATTTTTTTTAGGGACCACATTACATTTGAGGTGACTTTGAGAGGCCTAGGTGACAGAAAATACCCAAAAGTGACCCCATTCTAAAAACTACACCCCTCACACTGCTCAAAACCACATCCAATAAGTTTATTAACCCTTTAGGTGCTTCACAGGAACCAAAGCAATGTGGTAAAAATCAATTGTTTGGGCGCACGGCAGAGCTCGGAAGGGAAGGAGCGCCATTTGAATTTTTGAACGCAAAATTAGCTGCACTCATTAGCGGACGCCATGTCGGGTTTGAAGACCCCCTGAGGTGCCTAACCAATGGAGCTCCCCCACAAGTGACCCCATTTTGGAAACTATAGCCCTCAAATAATTTTTCTAGATGTTTGGTGAGCACTTTGAACCCCTGGGGGCTTCACAGAAGTTTATAGCGTTGAGCCGTGAAAAGAAAAAAATTTTTTTTACCACAAAACGGTTGCTTCAACTAGGTAGTTTTTTTATCACAAGGGTAACAGGAAAAAATGCACCATAAAATGTATTGTGCATTTTCTCCTGAATACGCAGATACCTCATATGTGGTGGAAATCAAATCTTTGGACACACGGCAGTGCTCGGAAGGCAAGGAGCGCCATTTGAATTTTTGAGTGCAAAATTAGCTGCACTCATTAGCGGACGCCATGTGGGGTATGAAGACCCCCTGAGGTGCCTAAACAATGGAGCTCCCCCACAAGTCACCCCATTTTGGAAACTAGAGCCCTCAAATAATTTTTCTAGATGTTTGGTGAGCACTTTGAACCCCTGGGGGCTTCACAGAAGTTTATAGCGTTGAGCCGTGAAAAGAAAAAAAATTTTTTTACCACAAAACGGTTGCTTCAACTAGGTAGCTTTTTTTTTTCACAAGGCTATCAGGAAAAAATGCACCATAAAATGTATTGTGCATTTTCTCCTGAGTACGCAGATACCTCATATGTGGTGGAAAGGAATTGTTTGGGCGCATGGCGGGGCTCAGAAGAGAAGGAGCGCCATTTGACAGCAAAATTGGTTGGAATCATTAGCGGACGCCATGTCACGTTTGGAGACCCCCTATGGTGCCTAAACAGTGGAGATCCCCCACAAGTGACACCATTTTGGAAACTAGAGCCCTCAAATAATTTTCTAGATGTTTGGTGAGCACTTTGAACACCTGGGGGCTTCACAGAAGTTTATAGCGTTGAGCCGTGAAAAGAAAAATTTTTTTTTTACCACAAAACGGTTGCTTCAACTAGGTAGCTTTTTTTTTCACAAGGGTAACAGGAAAAAATGCACCATAAAACGTATTGTGCAATTTCTCCTGAGTACGCAGATACCTCATATGTGGTGGAAAGTAATTGTTTGAGCGCATGGCGGGGCTCAGAAGAGAAGGAGCGCCATTTGACTTTTCAGACGCACAGACGCAGTGCACTGATCGGCCGCTGCAGGACGCACGGTCGGATGCGATAAAAAAAAGCGTCGGGGATACGTAAAAAAAAAAAAAAAGTCACGCCAAAAATGGACCATGGATGCAGATATGTTATGTGCATCCCTGATCAGCGCTTGGCGGGATGCACGGACGGATGCGATACAAAAAGCGTCGCAAATACGGAAAAAAGTCACGCCAAAAACTGACCACGGATGCAGATCCGTTATCTGCATCCCTGATCAGCGCTCGGCGGGACGCACGGACGGATGCGATACAAAAAGCGTCGTGAATACGGAAAAAAGTCACGCCAAAAACTGACCACGGATGCAGATCAGTTATCTGCATCCCTGATCAGCGCTCGGCGGGACGCACGGACGGATGCGATACAAAAAGCATCGTGAATACGGAAAAAAGTCACGCCAAAAATTGACCATGGATGCCGATCCGTTATGTGCATCCCTGATCAGCGCTTGGCGGGACGCACGGACGGATGCGATACAAAAAGCGTCGGGGATACGGAAAAAAAAGTCACGCCAAAAATTGAGCAGGGATGCCGATCCGTTATCTGCATTCCTGATCAGTGCTTGGCAGGACGCACGGATGGATGAGGTGTAAAAATGGACAGGGGATACGGAAAAAAAAAAAAAGTTATACTCACAGTACCCAGAGGACTAGCAGGAGGATCACTGACCAGAAGAGCTGCAGAGGAACAGATGGCAGAGAGATGGACAGCTTTACAGGAGCAGCAGGCAGATCAGCAGAATGCCCAGGAAGGACCCAGCGATGAACGCAGATGTGATCAGGCCGGTGAAGACAGGTAAGAGGACGTCGGGGGAGAGCAGAGGGGGGGTGAGAGCAGAGGGGGGGGGGAGAGCAGAGGGGGAGACCGGAGAGGGAGCTGCAGAAGCAGAATAGAGATAATGGGGGAGGCAGTCAGATCGCGGGGGGAGCAGATCGGGATGTCGGGGGGAGCAGATCGCGGGGGGGGGCACGGCAGGGGCTATCACGGCAGCGCGCACGGGCTGCAAAGTGAGCACAGTACTCACGTGCAGCAGCAGCGGTGACCTCAGCTACGGCGGCGGCGGCAGCAGCAGCGGTGGCGTGGTACCACAAGTACCAGCCACTGCACGCTGCATACATGTTGGGGGAGGGCTCGCAGGCCAGCACAGGCCTGGGGAGGGCGGCCACCGGCAGATCAGACCGCCCCACTGCACACTGATTGGAGCGATTGCGCGTCATAGCACGATCGCTCCAATCAGTGCTGCAGGGGCTGGGGGCGGCATGTTTGAGGTCCACCTATGATATGCTGCAGCAGCTGCGGCATCTCATAGCTGGATCTCACAGGATCGCACTAATTCGGGCATTATTTTTGCCGAAATTAGTGCGATGTGGTTGGCGGTTCAGATTTGAACAGCCAATCACATCGATCGTCGATAGGGGGTGGCGATGCCGCCCCCCCTGGGGTCAAGCAAAGGTCCCCTGCTGTAAGAAAGAGCAGGGGACATCATTTGAAAGCCGTTGCTATGGCCACGGCAATCAAATGAAGTTTAGGCAGTAAAATTACGTCCCTGGTCGTTAAGTCACGTTAAAATAGGACGTAAATTTTACTGCCCGCGGTCGTGAAGGGGTTAACGCGAGGGTCACGAGACAGGCAGCTTACCATAAAGTCAGCCATGTGTGCCAGACTCTTAACAGCCATCACTTCAGTATCCTGACCAACACAATGACTGAACATGCTGTCCTCCTCCTCCTCCTCCTCATCATCTACCCTGTCCTCTGGCCAGCCACGCTGAACCGAGGATATGACTGCATGTCATATCCTCAATTTGGCCGGAGAGTTGCTCAATGTCTTCATCCTCCTCCTCGTCATAGTCCTCCACTGCACGTTGTGATGAGATGAGGCTGGGCTGTGTGTTATCAACCACACCCACTACTGTTTGTTGCTCAAACTCATCGCGATCCGCCTGCAATGCATCATGGTTGTTTTTTGAACAGAGACCATTTTAGAAGGCAGAGAAGCGGTATGGTGACGCTAATAATGTCGTCATCGCCGCTCACCATCTTGGTGGAGTCCTCAAAGTTTTGGCGGATGGTACATAGGTCGGACATCCATCTCCACTCCTCAGGTGTTATGTGTGGAGTTTGACCCATTTCCCTACGGCTTAGGTGATGCAGGTACTCAACAACTGCCCTCTTCTGCTCACATATCCTGACCAACATGTGCAGAGTTGAATTCCAACGAGTGGGGACATCACACACCAGTCTGTGAGCCGGAAGATGCAAATGGCGCTGAAAGCCGGCAAGGCCGGCTGAAGCAGTAGGTGACTTTCGAAAATGTGCAGACAGGCGGCGAACTTTTACCAGCAGATCAGACAGCTCTGGGTATGACTTTAGAAACCGCTGAACCACGAGGTTGAGCACATGGGCCACGCATGGACCATGTGTCAGCTGGCCTCGCCTCAAAGCCGCCACCAGGTTCCGGCCATTGTCACACACAACCTTTCCTGGCTTTAGGTTCAGAGGTGTGAGCCAGTGATCTGCATGCTGTTTCAGAGCTGTCCACACCTCTTCTGCATTGTGGGGTTTGTCACCTATGCAGATTAGCTTCAGCACAGCCTGTTGCCGCTTCGCCGAGGCAGTGCTGCAGTGCTTCTGTGTCGCCCTGGACAAGCCAGGGGCCACAGAGCACAACACTTAAACACCCCACACTCCCTGCAGGCACATCATAGTCAAAACACAAAATCCTTGTTGCCTTCCCCAGGGGCTGTTGTCCACACCAGGGGGTGGAGCCAGGCGGTTGGTCTCCACCCACCAAGGAGTTCACAGTACTGGAGGAGGGAAAACACAGGCAGTGAGAGTTAAGCTAAGGAAGTGGAAGGAGGAAAGTAGTAGAGAGGAGAAAAGTGATAGCAAAGAGCCTGAAGTTGGTCCGGGTGTGTGGCCCGGACAGGACAGCAAGGTTGGCAGGATGTGGTGACCGTCTGCAGTGGAGGCCGATTGGAGTCTGCCGTAAGGACCGTGGACGGGTGGTGACCCGGCGGTACCGGACCGGTATACAAAGAAGCCAGCACCATTGGCAGGGGCCTTTCGGATCCCGGCAAGGCTTGGTGTCGCCGTGAATTTGCCAAATCCGTTAGTGAAGGGGGACCTCCGGGTTTCCAAACAGCCAAGTCCCGATAGAAGGCAACCGTCCAACCGTGAAGGGGAGACACCGCCACCGCCAAGGGCAACCGTCTCCCAGGGCCAGCGCCTGTGGGCAAAAGGGGCTCCTCCGGCCCATATCCAGGTCGGGGAGCGGGTTACCAGTGGGAAACCATCACTACCAACACTTAACTTAGGTGCAGGGAGAGACAGTCATCACTAACCTGCAGGGAGGAACAACCGCAGCCGTCCGAGGGACCCGTCCATCCAGCCACTTGTTTTACCGTGAACTGTGTCATCATCATTGGGCTGAGTGAGTACCTCCGTGCCGTGCGGCACAGCGCTGCCCCTGCGACCCTGCACCTCATCAGGCCCCGCAACCCGCCTGTCATCCATCTCTACCCCATCACCGTGCCCCGGGACAACCAACCCCCCTACCCACGGAGGAGAGAAATAACAACAAAGCTGCTCCCTGTCACAGGCTCCCGGGATCCCCGTCCAGAGCAGCGGTGGTGTCCACACAATCACCAGAACTGTGGGTGGCGTCACGGACAATATCCCCAAAACCCAAACCCCCCCTTTTCACTCACGGGTGAGGAGCGCCGCTCGAGTCCCCGGGATCCGGCCATCGCTCGAGCCACAGAGCAGCAGCAGCCGTAGAGCAGCGGCAGCCGGACCCGAGCAGTGGGAGAGCGCACCGTCCCCTCCTCCGCCCGCGACACTTCCAGCTTGGGACTGGTGTGGAGGGTAAAGTGGATGAGGATGCGCAGGAGGAGGAGGAGGCTGAGGAGCATGACATTCCGGAGCTGTAGAGTGTGGGTGAAACCCTGACTGAGGTAGGGCCTGCAAAACTTGGTGTGGGAAGGAAGTGTTCCGTCCCTCGCTCAGACTGGGTCCCAGCTTCCACAATATTAACCCAGTGTGACGTCAACGAGATGTAGCGGCCTTGCCCACAAGCACTTGTCCACGTGTCTGTGGTTAGGTGGACTTTGGCTGAAACAGCGTTGTTCAGGGCACGTGTGATGTTTTGTGACACGTGGTTATGCAATGCGGGGACGGCACACCGGGAGAAATAGTGGCGGCTGGGGACCGAGTAACGTGGGACAGCTGCCACCATCAGGTCGCGGAATGCTTCTGTCTCCACCAGCCTAAAAGGCAACATTTCCAGCGCAAGCAGTCGCGAAATGTTAGCATTTAGAAGTGTGGCATGTGGGGCGTTGGCAGTGTATTTGCGCCTGCGTTCAAAAGGTTTGCTGAATGGATAACTGAACGCTGCGCTGGGACAAGGACGTGCTTGATGATGGTGTTATTTCTGCGTGGGCAACTGCAGGTGCAGGGCCGGAGGAGGCTTGTTCGCGGGCAGCATGGACAGGGGATTGGCTCGCATGCACAACAAGCGAATTCGTAGCAGTGACATCAGCAAGCACTGCTCCTCGACTCTGTTGTACATCCCACAAAGTCGGGTGCTTGTCTGACATGTGCCTGATCATGCTGGTGGTGGTCAGGCTGCTAGTTTTGGTACCCCTGCTGATGCTGGCATGGCAGGTGTTGCAAATGGCCTTTTTAGAATCATCTGGAGCCAAATTAAAAAACTGCCAGACTCGGGAAGACCTAACATTTGTACAGGCACCTTGTGTCGTGTTGTTGTTCCGGGGAACAGTTGCCTGATGTCTGCCTGGGGCCACCACCCTGCTTCTTACTGCCTGTTGGGATGCTACGCCTCCCTCCCCCTGTGCACTGCTGTCCTCGCTCTGCATATCCTTCTGCCAGGTTGGGTCAGTTACTGGATCATCCACCACGTCGTCTTCCTCTTCCGCACCCTGCTCCGCCTCCTGACTTCCTGACAATTGTGTCTCATCATCGTCCACCCCTTGTTGAGACACGTTGCCAACTTCGTGAGAACGTGGCTGCTCAAATATTTGGGCATCTGTACATACAATCTCGTCATGGCCCACTTCAACAGGAGCTGGCGAGAGGCCAGAATGTGTGAATGGAAACGTGAACAGCTCTTCCGAGTGTCCAAGTGTGGGATCAGTAATGTCCATGGACGTGTACTCGGCCTGGTGGTAGGAAGGAGGATCAGGTTCTGAAATGTGCGGTGCAGTATCACGGCTACTGACACTTGACCGTGTGGAAGACAGAGTGTTTGTGGTGGTGCCAATCTGACTGGAAGCATTATCCGCTATCCAACTAACAACCTGTTGACACTGGTCTTGGTTCAAGAGCGGTGTACTGCTGCGGTCCCCAAGAATTTGGGACAGGACGTGCGAGCGAGTAGATGTGGCCCTTTGTTGTGGCGAAATTAGAGCTTGCACACGACCTCGGTCTCTGCCTGCACCACCATCACGTCCACTTCCTTGTTCGTTGCCAACGCCCTTGCGCATTTTGCAATGCTGTGCTGATGTGTATTCACTAGACTTGTGTGTTATATCCAAGTTTTTGCAAAACGCACACAAGTGCACCTGAACGCTGCCATCAACAGGCACACACGTGCGGTTTTTAAATGCAAGCACGGATGCACTAAGAACCTAACAGGTCTCTATCCAGGGACAACGTGGAGCCTCCCAATATTTGGCTGCCCTGCCAAAGGGCTATACTACAATAGACCCACTTCCTTACAATGGGCACTTCAGGTTTACAGGCCCTCATGCACGTCTCTATCCAGGGACAACGTGGAGCCTCCCAATTTTTGGCTGCCCTGCCAAAGGGCTATACTACAATAGACCCACCTCCTTACAATGGGCACTTCAGGTTTACAGGCCCTCATGCACGTCTCTATCCAGGGACAACGTGGAGCCTCCCAATTTTTGGCTGCCCTGCCAAAGGGCTATACTACAATAGACCCACTTCCTTCCAATGGGCACTTCAGGTTTACAGGCCCTCATGCACGTCTCTATCCAGGGACAACGTGGAGCCTCCCAATTTTTGGCTGCCCTGCCTAAGGGCTATACTACAATAGACCCACTTCCTTCCAATAGGCACTTCAGGTTTACAGGCCCTCATGCACGTCTATATGCAGGGGCATTGGTGAACCTCACAATTTTGGACTGCCCTGGCAAAGGAAAATACTACAAAGACTCACTTCCTCAAAATGGGCACATTAGACTCAAGAGGCCTTCATGTACGTCTCTTCTCAGGGACATCGGAGTGCCACACAATGTTTTCACGTAAAATCTTTCATGTAATCTCCAAAAGTAACATACACCAGCTCTATCTCACTATTGGGTATGTGCCCTTAACATTTCCGCCATGAAAATTCATTTTGGTGTCATTTTTGAAGGTTTTCTGGTGAGTCCGTAAAAATGGCGTAAAACGCGGACAATATTGTTCACAGCTGTGACTTTTGAGTGATAAATGCTTCAAGGGGTCTTCCCCATGCTGTTGCCATGTCATTTGAGCACTCTTCTGAGACTTTTGTGACATTTTTAGGGTTTCTACATGCTGCCGGGGGTCATTTCATAAAAATACTCGGGTCTCCCATAGGATAAACTTTGGGCTCGGTGCTCGGGCAGAGTACACGAGTATCTTGGGATGCTCGGCCCGAGCCTCGAGCACCCGAGCTTTTTAGTACTCGCTCATCACTAGTGATTACTGTTGAGATCCTAGGATGATGGGAAGAGGGAGGAGCTAGAGGCAGAGCTCTGCCCCTTCCTCTTCGATCTACTTAGAATCTCATCAGGAGCAGCTCTCATCTCCTCTCAGTGATGGGAAAGTCTTCACTGAATACAGATTTTACCTCAGAATTGGTCAGTCATTATGAAAATTCTCAGAAAAACTAAATTTTTCTGATAAGATCTATTACAAAATTACTTATTTTCATATTTACTACTAATTAAAATGACGGTTACACCTTAGGCCTCCATGGTCTCCCCAGGTTGTGTCCCTGCCCTGCACCAGCCTCTTTAGGTTGATTGACTGGTCACGGTGTGTGAGGTCAGGCATGGAAATCAGACAGTGAGCCCATCAATCAAGCTAAAAGGGTTGGTTATAGGCTGGTAAACCACCTGGGTGGGGAGGAACTGGCTCCTTAAGTGCTCTGCCACACCCATATCACTTAGCAATTTAATTCAGATGAAAATGAGGTGTTAATTTCTTGGGAATGCAGCAACATACAGAAGTTTATACCTGTTGAAACCAGGATATCTTCTAAAGGCCACTTTACACGAAACGACATCGCTAACGAGATGTCGTTGGGGTCACGGAATTCGTGACGCACATCCGGCCTCGTTAGCGATGTCGTTGCATGTGAAACACACAAACGGCCGTTAACGATCAAAATTACTTACCTAAATCGTTGACACGTCGTTCCTTTCTTGATTATCGTTGCTGTGCAGGACGCAGGTTGTTAGTCGTTCCTGCGGCAGCACACATCGCTACGTGTGACACCCCAGGAACGAGGAGCATCACCTTACCTGCGGCCGCCCGCAATGAGGAAGGAAGGAAGGAGGTGCGCGGGATGTTCGTCCCCGCTCATCTCTGCCCCTCTGCTTCTATTGGGCGGCTGCTTAGTGACGCCGCACGAACCGCCCCCTTAAAAAGGAGACTGTTCGCCAGCCACAGCGACGTCGCTAGGCAGGTAAGTATGTGTGACGGGTGTAAGCAATGTTGTGCGCCACGGGCAGCGATTTGCCAGTGACGCACAACAGACGGGGCGGGTACGCTCGCTAGCGATAGCGATATCGCTGAGTGTAAAGTGCCCTTAAGGCCTGCGGTTGCTTTTACTGACAGATTCCCTTTAAATGAAATATATGCAATGCACAAACTAAAGTGTGAGCTTCTCCTTAAAGAGTATATTTGTCATATAAAACATACTGTACATCCTGAAAACATAAAATGAACCATTAAAAATTGATTAATCATGTGCAGGGATTGTCAATACCTTTAGGCCAAATTCAAAGTAATGTAAAAATAAAATCCTTGCATGCAGAGATTAAAGAAAGAAGCATTTATTTGGAGATATACATTCAGGCCATAATACCTTTAAATATTAATATCTTCCTTCCAGCACATAATCAGACTCAGTAACACTTAAAAATCATTATTATGATCAGCAATTTCTCAGAAAAGCCTGACAAACTCTTGACAGCTGCCCACGGCCAGCTCATCTGCAGTCAGAAACTTCCTTGTTCCGTGGACATACGGTAAATATTTTAGTATAATATTTGGTTATCATCCACTGGAAACCTAACTAAGAACCTCATGTTAAGTTTTGTTTCATATTTTAATTTGAATGTATACGTCCACTTCCCGGTGACCCCAAACCTCTTGATGTTGTAGCCATTGTTGCTGAGGGGAGGTTGTGTGGTCTACAGCCATGGGGGCTTTATGGCCATAGTCGGGCACCTGGGTCGCTACCCTTGTTGGTATGGTGTTAGGGGCCCATTAAGAAGTTTGCGGTGATGTGGCACTGGGCTCATACAGTCTGATCAAAATATTAGCTAAACTTTGTATTCAGTTTTGAAAAGTTTGCCTAGCTATAGTACATAAATGTATGAAATATGGCCATTGTTGAGGGGAGATCGTGTGGCCACGGTGACGTGGCACTGGGCTCATACAGTCTGATCAAAACATTAACTAAACGGTGTTCAGTTTTGAAACGTTTGCCTGGCTATAGTACATCAATGTATGAAATCTGGATGCCCTATGTTGTCCTATATCCTTGGTATATTTGGTAAAATGGCTCTTGCCAATTTAGTATTGGTTTGCAAGAAGACATTTCAGGCTGGAAAAATCCAAGACCTACACCAAAGTTCTTTATTTCAGAAGCAGAATAGTGGATCCTTGTGTATTTAATGTAATAACAGTCTTAAAAGGTGCAAGACAAATATGGGAGCTTTCCAGATGTAGCAGCACTGTATTCTAGAAACCCAAGAATAGAAACTGGAAAGAGTAAATCACTAATGGCAACAAAACCACTAAGAAAATCTGAAAATAGTCTGATTATATGCTAGCTCTGGGAATCCTCTGGCACAAATGTTCTACTTTACAGACATTTTAGAAGACACAATCCATAAATGACACGCAGTGCTTGGCATCAGGACTACTGTTCAGAAGAACAGCCAGTGTTCCAGTTTATCCAGAGCTTGTGGTTTTAATAGATTATTACCTGTGGGAGGGCTCCATAATTCCAGATATAGCCCTTGTGAGGGAACACATTGGCCACGTAACGAAGCTTGCCTTTTTTCACATCTTGCTTGATGGGATTCAATGGGTCTTTTGTGGCAATCTGGAAACACAAGTAAAAACAGTTGGTTACTGGAAGCTTTTACAGGATTCCAGTAGGTAAGAATAAGTGAAAAATAAAATGATCAGCGTGGCATGAGCAACACCTAAGCTGGAGAACAAGTCAGCAGAAAGCCCACACACGTCAAGCCGGGATATGAGAGCAATTCGGAGTCATGTTCTGTTCTTGCTCATTGCCGTCTCACATTCGGCTTCAGAGATGGAATAGAAATAGGTCTTTAGATGAGGATAATTTGTGCTTTTGTGTCAAGGATATATAGACATTGCACTAACCCTTCATTGTAACGGAATGTTAGAAACTAGAAGCTTTTGTAAGCTTTACTATAATATGATCACGCTCCATGTTTAGAGTACATTATATCGCAGCTGCAATATTAAAGCCACTTAATATTGTACACATCTCTCGTGCTGCCAAAAAATCTTTGACCCATCATGGCATGTAATGTACAAGACTACTGAAGGTGCTCTGTGGTCTCTGACAAAATAATGTCCGCAACTTAACGGACCTAAACAATCTGCAATGTTGAGATGTTCATAGATTGGCCTATATTTTCTACCACATATCACAGAAGGTTAAAGCAGGTTGAACCTGGTCATGTCCTTCATGCCATAACTGAACAAGCCTTGTAGAGCGGTAGGGCACATTATGCTGCCAAATGGGAGGCCACCACCATTACAGAATACCATTTTCTAAAAGTGGTGTATTTGATCTTCAATGTTTAGGTAAGGGGTACATGTCAAAGTAACATCCAAATGAATCCTAGGACCCAAGTTCTCCCACCAACCATTGCCCAAAGTGTCAAGCTACATTCACAGACTTGGTTTCTTCACATCCTTGTGCCACCTCTTCTCCAGGTAAATGACAAACAAGGAACCAGACTGATCTTTTTACATAATGTTGTGATTTATTAGGTCAGGTCACCTCTCAATGCGTCACTGTCCAGTTCGGATTTAAAATATTTTAAATGTGACCATTGAGGTCACTTTAGGTGCAGAACATGAGTTTGCATATGAACTCTGACTATGCAGTCTCATTTGCAGCAAGTGGTGATGCTCTGTGTGTACGGACATCTTTTATCACTAGCTGCCCCATGTATCTTACACTTTGACAGGTGCCATTGTCACTAGTCAATGTAATGCAGTTTACCTATAAAGGGGTTAACACTGACAAAAGCCATTCTCCAACTTTGTACATGCTGACAACTGAATTATTACCTCCATAAACCACATGCCTGGAGTTTCTTTGCATCACTATTAAAATTTTAAAGGAATTTAAGATGTTATTCTCCTATTCTTTCTTCATAAGCACATCGCTCCTGTCTCTTGGCTTCCTGTTTGCGGGATGCACCTGAGGATTGACTGCTGAGAATAGCGGTGTGATCTGAACTCTGCGCTCTTCTATGCTGCTGGCAGAGGTGCTAGAGTTGACCACAAGAGCTTGTAAGTGCAGGGCTCCTTGCCCAGACCATGTGCTACCTCAGAGGTGGCCCAGCAAGCTAGGCAATGAGCAAAAACTATAGAATTAGAAATCCATTTGTCCTTGCAAACAGATTGTGAATAAAACATGTTGTAAAGTTGTTTGACCTTTTAGAAGCACTTTACAATTTTACCCATTTATGATTATGAAAAGACCCCTTGGTCAGCCATAGACAATAGATTGCATGAAAATCTCTAAACTGAAATAATTTAGTCATTTCTACAACCATGACAGAGCATTTGCACAAAATTCATGGAGATGTGCTTTTTGGATAGGAGTCACGGATCAAAAATTACCAATACAAATCTATGGGTCTTGTCGTGTTGTACTAGATGGTAGGCATATTTCTCCTGGCAAAATGCGGTTTTGCTGGTGCTCTGGCTGGAGAAAGCAGAACTTTGGCCTGGAAGCCTATTGATTATCCGGGTTTTCGGGGCAACGTCCGAAAGACAGTTGCTGTAATTAGGGAGGCATAAGGTGCTCTGTGTTAAGTGGATAGTGTGTAGAGAGCTGGGGCTGGAAAAACAGCTCAGTGGGTCACCAGGATTTCAAGGAGGAACTACTATCTCACACTGCCGGACAGTGTCTGTACGTGATTACTGCGCTGTGAGTGGCAACCTACCCGGGAAACGGTGTGCTCCAGTCCTGTGGAACAAAGGGGACTGAGGGAATGGACTTTTTTTTTCCTTTTGGAACTGCTGACTGTCACCGTAAGTGTTTATAAATCCCTTACGTTTTTGCACTATACGCCTGTGTGAGCCTCTTTACTGCATCCCGATCTGAGCAAATCGCTACAGTCTGTAATGAACATGGATAGGAGAAGTTTTGCAATTTATCTATATTTTCATATGTAAATGTCACTAACCAAACACTGATGAAATTATACATACATTATATATGCATGTACATAATATCTATTGATACACACAGCGATTAATGAATGCTCCAACTCCAATATTGCTATACATGTTAAACCGTAAGGAGCTATATGAAGGAATATTAGCCAAGTGTGAAAGTCATCCAACCACGCCCAGGTGTACCTTTTTATAGGAATGGGCACTACCATATGTGTATAACCTTATGTGTGAGACAGGACTCGTCTGAACTGAGGAAAGGAAATCAGGCAAAGACTCCAATTATATAGTCTGGGAAAGATAGGCAAGGGTGCTGGACCCTGGAGAGGGTTATTCCCCCAAAAATTACATTACTCTTATGCACCTATCGTTCTCATCAAGGTTTTAACCATGAGCTTCCCAGTTCAGATGAGGCCTGGTTTACCACCTGGAGAGGAGACAGTGATGAGGACCATCCATATTTAGGTATACCTTGTAGTTGGATGGCTTTTGCACGTTGATTAAGAAAAAAAATAGAATAAAAGTTACCAAAAGTACCTTACACTTAACATGTAGAGAAATGGCATAATTTATTATTTGCCATATGCTGACTGTACATTATATGGAAATATACAAATATATACTGTTGCATGCTAAAATTAATACAAAGAGGTGTGCAAGCCCTTTTTTGTAGTAAACACTGATATCAGCAAAAAAAAAAAAAAAAAAAATAAATAAAAAATTAATAAAATAAAATAATAATAATAATAATAATAATAATAATAATAATAATGTAGATTTCTATTGGAGGAATATTATTATTATTATTATTTCTGTGAATACTGAAGCCATATACTATTTGACCAAATCAAAACCATCAGCGAACATGAAAAGTAAACCTAAGGACAGATGTCTGAGTCCTTAGGACATCTCACAGATGTCTGAGTCCTTAGGTTTAATTTTCATGTTCGCTGATGGTTTTGATTTGGTCAAATAGTATATGGCTTCAGTATTCATAGAAATAATAATATTCCTCCAATAGAAATCTTCAAAACAAAAACAAAAAAGTTACTGGACCAGAGTAGTCAGCCAAAATGGAAAACTATATATACAAAATAGAGACAGTCACTGTAGAGAAGCGTTTCCCCAACTCCAGTAATCAAGATCCATCAACTGATCAGGTGTTCAGGATTTCCTTAGTATTGTACAGATTGAGTTACAGTGCCTTGCGAAAGTATTCGGTCCCTTTGAATTTTTCAACCTTTTCCCACATTTCAGGTTTCAAAACAAAGATAAAAAATGTTAATGTTATGGTAAAGAATCAACAACAAGTGGGACACAATTGTGAATTTGAACGAAATGTATTGCTTATTTTAAACTTTTATAAAAAAAAAAAAAAAAAAAAAAAAAAAAAAAAAAAAAAATAAAACAACCAACTGAAAAGTGGGGCATGCAATATTATTCGGCCCCTTTAAGTTAATACTTTGTAGCGCCACCTTTTGATACGATTACAGCTGCAAGTCGCTTGGGGTATGTGTCTATCAGTTTTACACATCTAGAGACTGATATTCTTCCCCATTCTTCCTTTGCAAATAGCTGGAGCTGAGTGAGGTTGGATGGAGAGCGTTTGTGAACAGCAGTTTTCAGCTCTTTCCACAGATTCTCGATTGGATTCAGGTCTGGACTGTGACTTGGCCTTTCTAACAGCTGGATATGTTTATTTGTGAACCATTCCATTGTAGATTTTGCTTTGTTTGTCTTGTTGAAAGACGAATCTCAGTCTCAGGTCTTTTGCAGACTCCAATAGGTTTTCTTCAAGAATGGTCCTGTATTTGGTCCATCCATCTTCCCATCAATTTTAAATTTTAACCATCGGGAATGTCCATGCTGAAGCAAAGCAGGCCCAAACCATGATGCTGCCACCACCATGTTTGACAGTGGGGATGGGGTGTTCAGGGTGATGAGCGGTGTTGCTTTTACGCCAAACATATCATTTGGCATTGTGCCCAAAAAGTTCGATTTTGTTTTCATCTGAGCAGAGCACCTTCTTGCACAAGTTTGGGGTGTTTCCCAGGTGGCTTGTGGCAAACGTTAAACAACACTTTTTATGGATATCTTTGAGAAATGGCTTTCTTCTTGCCACTCTTCCATAAAGGCCAGATTTGTGCAGTGTACGACTGATTGTTGTCTTATGGACAGACTCTCCCACCTCAGCTGTAGATCTCTGCAGTTCATCCAGAGAGATCATGGGCCTCTTGGCTGCATCTCTGATCAGTCTTCTCCTTGTTTGAGATGAAAGTTTGGATAGACGGCCGGGTCTTGGTATATTTGCAGTGGTAGGATACTCCTTCCGTTTCAATATGATCGCTTGCACAGTGCTCCTTGGGATGTGTAAAGTTGTGGAAATGTTTTTGTAACTAAATCAGGCTTTAAAACTTCTCAACAGTATCACGGACCTGCCTGTTGTGTTCCTTGGTCTTCATGATGCTCTCTGTGCTTTAAACAGAACACTGAGACTATCACAGAGCAGGTGCATTGATAGAGACTTGATTACACACAGGTGGCTTATATTTATCATCATCAGTCATTTAGGACAACATTGGATCATTCAGAGATCCTCAACTTCTGGAGTGAGTTTGCTGCACTGAAAGTAAAGGGGCTGAATAATATTGCACGCCCCAATTTTCAGTTCATTATTTTTTACAAAAGTTTAAAATAAGCAATAAATTTTGTTCAACTTCACAATTGTGTCCCACTTGTTGTTGAACCTTCACCATAACATTAGATTTTTTATCTTTATGTTTGAAGCCTGACATGTGGGAAAAAAGTTGATTAATTCAAGGGGGCCGAATAATTTCGCAAGACACTGTATCGTCTGGGCAATACGAAGGAAATCCTGAAAATCTGACCTGTTTATGGCTATTGAGGACTGGAGTTGGGGGAACATTGCTGTAGAGAAGCAAATATTGTCCCCAATTGGATACCCTGCCTATTCGTGGAGGTTGTCGCCCTAGAATTTGTAAGTGGCGCCCCATCTCAACGAAGACTGACCATGGTAATCCCTAATGGGCTTGAAAAGTCTGTACACCAGCAACAGTCAAAAACAGAATTCTGTAAGCCAAAGACCTCTCCATAAAAGCAGGTCTATTACCTAAACAGGTAGATAGAAAACCAAGAGGAGATCTTGTTGTAGCACTCACCATCCTCAGATGTCCAGTGTAGATAATATTAATAAAGGTCTGTAGCTTTGTATCGGAGATGATAGATATAGGAACAATAGACTACTTTATTTATGTGAATCCTTGATGATGATAAACACATATCAAAGTGGCATTATGCAAATGTAAACCGATCATTGTGTTCTGTCAAACATTAGGTGCTAGATCGACTGGACTACATTTATCCTAATGCCATATTTGACATCACAGCTTTTATGATCAAGGGTCTTTGTAAATGAATTAGTCTCTTGGTTCAATCATGAGTGATTTTGCTATAAGATCGGTGGAATACTGATGACTGTGCTGTACTGATTGGGCTACATTAAATCCTAATGCCACATATGCGTTTTAATAATCAAAGATTCACATAAAAGAATGTGTATTGTTCCTGTATCTATCATCTCAGATACAAAGCTACAGACATTTACTAATATTATCAATACATTATCTACACTGGACATATGAGGATGGCGAGTGCTACAATTGCAATGATCTCTCTTGGCTTTCAGTCTACATGTGTAGGTACAGTCTACCTGCTTTATGGAGATGCCTTTGGATTACAGAAGTCTGTAAGGCTATGTTCACACATGGCTTTTTTTGGCAAGTTTTTGCAGCGTTTTTTATCTGCGGATCTGCCTTTATTTTATGCACATCCTTACTAATAAAAAGCTGCTTTTTTACAGTACCAGCAAAGTCTATGAGATTTCTGAAATCTCATGCACACACACACACACACATGCAGATTTTTTTCCTGACTGTTTTGTCAAATACCTGTGTTTTTGCTGCAGATTTCAAAGAATGTTTTTTCATTGATACAACCCATTTTGTAGAAAAAAAAAAAAAAGAAAAAGACCCACACCAAAAAAAAAAACGCACCAAAAGCGCAGATGACTTAAGGAAATTTCCTACCACAAGATCATGTTTTGGTCAGGGAAAAAAAAAAAAAAAAAACTTACCAGAAAAGCCCTGTGTGAACATAGCCTAACACTGATTTTGAATGTTCCTGGTGTATATAGTTTTCTGGCCCATTAGAGATTCCCAAGATCCATCTTCGTTGAGATGGGGCGCCACTTGCTTATTCTAGGGTGACATCCTTTGCAAATAGGCAGGGTATCCAATGAGGACAAATTTTGTTTCCCTAGAGTAACAGACTATTTGTGTGTATATATAGCTTTCCATTAGGGCTGATTATAGTCTCCATTTACATTTTTAATTATTTTGAAGTTTTGTAGTGGTTTAGTATCATTTTAATGCATAACTAATAAAGAAATAATTTGATTATATAGTTTATTATATTGTGGAATCCTTTGGAAAAAAAAAAAAAATTACAATCTACATGCGGTCCCCTTAGATATACAATATTATAATCCACTAACCTCCATCTTTGCATTTGTCCATCGTGGCACTTCTACAACCATGTTGAATATATCCTATTAAGAAAAATAGAAAATTATACAAAACAAGAACCAGGAGACGTGGAGCAATCACAGATTTTGAAGGGAACAAAGCGGATGACCTTAATTACCAGTTTTCACACTTGTTATAAGAGAATCAAGAGCATAGCTCCCAACCATCCCGTATTCAGTGGGCCTGTCCCAACACAATACAAAATATTATACACAGACGATTTTATTTTTTTTTATACACACACACACACACACACACACACACACACACACACACACACACTAGAAATGAAGAAAAAGTCTGATTTCTTTGTTCCTATAAATGAGAAGTAACAAAAATAAAAATTACATTTTTTGTAATTGTTCCACCCGCCCTGGGGCTCAAACCAACTGCTCTCAAACACTTCAGCAGCAGTTCTAGCTGTTGAGTCACAAACACAGTTAATGTCCAAGAGAGGATTTTCTATACTTGAAGCCGCTGACTCCACAGGCAGATTATACTGGTACATCCAGACTTATTGTACAGAGCAATGCATCTCTGTGTCTTATTGTAGACGAAGATAGATACTAGCTGCAGTACCCGGCATTGCCCGGGATAGTAACTGTCTCTGTCCCTCTCCCAGTCTCTGTGTGTCGCTGTCAGTCTCTTTCCTTGTCGGTCTCCATCTCCCTGTCTTTGTATCAGTCTGTCTCTATCTATCTCTGTGTCTGTCTCTATGTCTGTCTGTTTCTCTCTCTTTCCCCAGTCTGTCTCTTTCCCAGGTCTGTCTTCCCATCTCTTTTCCTGTCTTTCCCTGTCCATCTCTTTGTCTGTGTCTTTTCCTGCCTCTCTTTCCCAGTCTGCCTGTCTTTGTCTGTCTCTTTCCTTGTCTGTCTCTATTTCTCTGTCTGTTTCCCAGTCTGTCTCAATAAAGGTCGGTCTCTTTCCCCATCTGTCTTTGTCTGTCTCTTTCCCAGTCTGTCTCTCTATTTGTCTCCCCACTGCCATCATATTATCTCCCACAAACTTCATATACCAACACTGTCCTTTGTTCCTATAGCAACCAATCACAGCTGCTATTAATAAACTGTAGTTCCAGGCTCCATTCACTTTAATGGAGGCATGTTTTTAGGAGTGTAACTAAAGCGCGGGGGTTAAATTTTCCTGTCAAAACAGTCTACGACGTTCCCTGGGTCATATGAGGAGTCTGTGCAAAATTTCGTGATTGTAAATTAGACGGTGCGGATTCCTTCAGCAGAAATACACACACTCAGCTTTATATATTAGATTATATATAAATTTATTTATTTTTTAAATTACTAAAAATAATTAAAAATAAATTAATGTTTAATGCACAAAAATCACAAATCAGACAGACAGACATATTTGATGTCCCTGTAATTGTAATGACCTGCACAACACAGCGGTTGGATTATTTTGATCATTTAAATGGCATTAAAACATGTTGCGATTATTTTTCTCTATAAGGCTATGTGTGCACTAGGAAAAGGACTTTTAAGAAAAATCCGCACCCTCTGGCAGAATACCGCACCCGCGAAATAAAAAAAAAAAAAAAAAAAAAAAAAAAAATGCAGGGTGCACACAGCATTTTTTTTTTATACCCATAGATTTTGCTGGGGAATGACTGCAGAAATGTAAGATACATTTTCTGCAGCAAATCCGCAACATGCGCACATAGCGTTAAACTCATAAAAAAAATATAAAAAAACCCCAACAAAGTATTGAAATTGTAACGCTGAGACAGTGTTCATAGTAGCGTAAATGCTGTGTTTTCGCTCTCCTGGTGTCCGCTCCATGAAGAGTAATCTTTGCTTACTTCGCATTTGCTCTGCTTTTTTTTTATGCATTTTCCCCGATGTTTGGTACGTATGCGAATCCTGTTTTTTAATATTACAGAAAAGCTTTGATTCTGCGTTTAAAAATGCAACATTTATTTTTACCTGCATTCGTTTCATGCTCTACAAAGAAGCCTATAGGAGAAACAAAACAAAAAAAAACCCAACAAAACCATAATACACCAAAACTGCACAGTTCACAGATCAGCAGTGTCTTTAGATGTAGAGGGCAGAGATTTCATGAAATTACATCCACTTTGCTTGGACATTTAGGCTGTGTCCACATGTAGTGTAAATGTTGCATTTTTTCGGACAGAAATTCTGTTGTGTTTAACTGTCTATGCAAAGTGAATGTGAGGTCATAAAAAGACGCCGCTAAACTGTTTTTATGCTTTTTTTTCTCCTCTAGCTTCTAGGTGGAGCTTAAACAAAAAAAAAACAAAAAACAAAAAAACAAAAAACACACCAGCATATAAAATAACTGCAGTTACTTTAAGTATGAAATCAAAGTTTTTGTGTAATTTAAAAACCCAGCTTCACATCTGCACCAGAAATGCATGAAACAATGGTGAAAAGGGCATGAAAATAATGCAATAATCAGAGAAGATTGTTATTGCGTAGTTTGGCCTTACAAAAAAAAACAAAAAAAAAAAAAAAAACAACACACGTCTTACAGTGAAGCTACATAAAGATGAGAATTCTGGCTGCTTCAACAATGACTGAACAGTCCGAGGCATCTACTGAACATAACTCCCTCTAAATGGGTGTGGCTTGGGGGAGTGGTCAAAATGTGCCACGGCATGCTGTATCCCCCTTTCTGTTGGGAGGTACTTTGGGTATGAAATGAGGCTCATCTGCAGGAGGATCCCAGCACTTCGAACAGTAGATCCGTGGAGGAGACCAAGGCTCAGCTCAGATTCCACTGTGAACATATTCATATCTTCAATTGTATCTTATACAGCCACAGCTTCCCTCCCACCCCCCCTCCCAATTTACCTATATAAAATTATGCACTTTAACAAATAAAAGTTCTTCATAATGCTACAGTTCAATCGCTGCCTGCTAATTTCCGCTGAAAAAAAATAAAATCACCCAGATGACACAACCATGATATAAAGAGTCATGGGTCCCACACCCTCCTAGCGTGACTGATGTCACTTATTCATCTCAGCCAGCACCTGGCGCATGTGCAGGTCAGTGCGCATCACTCCACTGTGCATGCTCTAAACGGTGCAAAAGCTGAGCTGGAATGACATATCCTGGCCTGTATACAACATAAGGAACACTATGAAAGGTGTGGATGGCATGTGTTATTCCCCTGAATGGCCTTTTTTGGAGAGGACTCAAAGGATACTTAACATATGGTACCTATTTAACTCAGAAACCTATTGCAAAGCAGTATAAAGCTATGGTAGCGGTTTCGTATATAGAACTTCCCTATACATTTGAAAATTTAAAAAAAAATAAAAAAAAATAAAAAATAATATATCCTGTACAAATCTTGTTTTTTTCCCTTTTAGGTTTTCTTCACATTAAAGTTTAGCTCCTCCAGCATAGAATCAAGAGTTGTCTGAAGAAAAGCCCAACATCTAATCACACTCCTGTGCCTTACAGTGAAGCACATCAAACCAGCAAGATAATTGCCTCCTTCTGTCATCATGTTCCAAACGTTTCTTAAAGTAGTCATCCAAAAGAGCAGAAACCTTGAACTAAAGAGGCAGAAACCTATATACCCATGTCTTGTATATGAAGAACAAAAGTTGGCAAACCAAGTACAAAAACGCTTCAAGCTGTTCCTGCAGAGTTTAAGAATGAACAGAATGTGGACAATGAATTTTAGCAAGAACTTTTGCTTAAAATGTAACAGTCGTTTTAATTTTACTTTCAGAACTCAATAGTACACAGGAAAACAAGACCATTTATCAGAGAAATCTGCTTCTTTCTCCTCCAGGATTAATCTTTCACTCTAAATGGGGTAAAAATCTGAAAAACTTGTGTTCAGTGAAAAAAAAAAAAAAAAAAAAAAAAAAAAAAATCACATCACTTAAAAAGGGGTGGTTCACTACTCTGCAATAGTGGCCACATTCCTGTAAAACTGATTGAACAAGGTATTTAGAAAAAGCCTTCCCTGTCAATTCTGCCTCTGTTCGGCGCTATTGCAGTCCACTCATCCCCATGAAGTGACACCCAGGCTCCGTGACCTCTGTGATCTGGTGAGGTCACGTCAACTTCCAGTTGACACGACACCACCGAGGACGGCGCCAGTCTCCCTGAGTCACAGGGCTATGCGCAGAGTTTCACGGGTCATCACAGCTCAGCATGTCACGCTCTGTCTCCTGCGCTGCAAACAGGAGCGATGTTGGGCTGTGCCGAGTGGCGAAACGCCGCCCACATCCCAGTGAATCAGGGAGACTGGGGCCGGCCTCAGGGTCAGGTTAACTGGAAGTTGACGTGACATCACCGGATCCCAGAGGTCACAGAGCCCGGGGGTCACTTCATGGGGGATGAGCAGACCCAAATAGCGCTACTCACTCAGAGGCAGAATTGGCTGAGCAAGGTATTTATTAAAAACCTTCCCTATCAGTTTTACAGAGATGTGTCCACTTTCAGAGTAGTGAACCACCCCTTTAAGCAGATCACACTTGGTGCTTTTAGAATTCACTTTTTCCTTTTGTGTTGATCCTTCATGCTCAATGAACAAGTAAAATTTATCTTCAGGGAATACAGACTTTCCCCATTACTGAGATAGCATATGACAGTTGACTTTCCATTTAGAACTTCCAGCAGAATGTCTGCCTTTAGTGCATCCTTCCCCTCGTCATGCCTGTCCCTCTTCATAATGAGACTAGTAACAGATTTAGGACTCGAGTTATTTTCATGCTAGACTCTCAATATTAAATGAATATCTTTTCCTTTGGTAGTCATTGGATTAATGCCAGTTTGCTTTGCAGCAGCTACTGAATCCTGGTCAGGTGTTTCCAGTTTGGAACCACTCTCAGTCCATGTAGATACCTCTGCTACCAGCAGAGGATTCCGGTTATTCTCTTTGCCATTTGGATGCTGGGCCAGGAGGTGGAAGGAGCAGCTGTAACCCTCTCTTGAAATAGCTGTGATGGATGCAGTCTTGTTGAGGTGTTGATTTCAGCAGTTTGTTGTAGTGTTTTTCCCGGTCTTTCTTCCTTCCCTGGTGTGTTGGTTTAGTGCTCAGTGAAACTAGCATCCCTCACCTGCCTAATCCCTAGCCAGGGACTATTGTAGGGTCTCTCCGGACTTCAGGTAGTGTAGGGTATAGCAGCAGGTAAGTGGAGGAGGTGTCCATTTTCCCCCATGCTAGTCCTAGGGTTCTCCATTGTTAAAGTGTCCCCAACGTACCCTTGGTCTGTCGTTGTGCAATCCTTGTTGTGGTGTATTTTGGTTCACACCAGACCTACCCAAGTTCACGTCGTAACACCCCTATAGAATTTTAAACTACATCAATGCTCATTTCCTATCTCAGTGATGAGAAAGCCTGTTTTCACCATCCACAGACTTTACCCATTAGTTAAAAATTAATAAATCAGTCTTGAAGAAGAAGAAAAAAAAAAAAAAAAATAAATAAAATTCCCTGCAACATATACTACAGAGATTCCTATTTTAACTTGTAGTATTGATACATTTATAGAGTAAGGGTTTAAAATAATTTTATAGAGTTCTCTGTTAGATAAAGGTTACGTTATTCAGAACCATCCCTTTTACTTTGTCCACATAGTAGCAATAAGTGAAGCAGGCCATGATTACAGTCAATGTCAGACATACAGTAATTTAGGAGCCACAGAAATCCTCTTCATCCTCCATTATGACAGCACGGAGCAGGTGGATGTTAGAGACCTTGTGCTCCTCCATCATCCGTTTGAAGATGCCCCACAGATACTCTATAGGGTTTAGGTCTGGAGACATCCTTGGCAAGACCAGCACCTTTACCTTCAGCTTCTTTAGTAAGGTAGTGGTCGTTTTGGATGAGTGTTTGGAGTTTTTATGTTGGATTACTGCCCTTCAGCCCAGTTTCTGAAGGGAGAGGATCATTCTCGGCTTCATTATATTATAGTACATGTTGGCATTCATGGTTCCATCAATGAACTGTAGCTCCTCACAGCCGGCAGCACTCATGCAGCCCCAAACCATAACACTCCCACCACCATGCTTGACTGTAGGCAGGACATACTTGTCTTTGTACCCCTCACCTCGTTGCTGTCACACATACTTGACAATATCTGAACCAAATAAGTTTATATTGGCCTCATTAGACCACAGGACATGGTTCCAGTAATCCATGTCCTTAGTGAGGCATTGACCCATGAAAACATAACTTTTTCACCAGGGGTGTACTAACTTTTGTGATATACTGTATATATAAGGATAGCAGCATAGTAGAGTGTGCAGCAGGGAGGGTTTAATAGTTCTGGGAAGGCTTAAACCTTCAGATTTTTTTTTTACACATAAAAATAGAGTCTGTAGCGAAAAACTGCACATAAAAAGTGCATCATTTATGCTATATTGGAAAATAGCCTAAGAAAAAAATATAAGCATATATAACCTTATACAGATTATGGTAACAAGGGTGTAAAGGAGTGGGACAGCAACCATACAGACGCCATGAAGTATAAAATGTGAAAAAAAATTAAATCTTTCCTGTGCTCGAGCTCTGACAAATATTAGCAGCCGGGTGGTCTTTGCTCTTGAGCATCTTATTTTAGGTCTTTAGCTGAGAACCATGGACAGCGGTCAGAATAGTCCTATACTCATAACTATCTGCAGTCAATAAGTAGTCTTTTTTTTCCCCCTTAACATGTATCAGTGCGACTTCACAGTTACTCCGCGTGAAAATAAGAACCGTATGAAGTCAAGAAATCCCTTCATTTACAGCGCTCATCGCTTATAAACCGTTTAGAATAAACCCATCTGCTGCTGTTTCTAAATGCATTGATGGCTACCCCGGGCGATTTCCAGGTGAACACATTGCTGAAATCCCATCACTGTCTGCCAGAGATTGCAGCAAGACCTTGAAAAAGGGATTTAAATCTAAATGCTGAAAGAAGAGAAAAAGCATGAAGTCCATTATATTGAACTATTCTCAAATTCTATCTGGGATTACGCACTAACAGGGCTGCTGGATAGATTTATTCACATCAGAAATCAGACAGCTACTGCAATGTTCAGTATAAAGTTGTATATTGGACTATATTAAATGAGGCATCCAGTGGCTGGATTATGACCGCTGCAGCCAATCAGTGGATGCCATCACACAAAAAACAAAATCGCAGGTACATTACAGTAAGTATGGTATTTATATTCTGTACCCTATAACAATTCTGCAACATTATTTCCCAGAATGGTGACATTTCTGTGTTATACCTCCTGGAAATATGGAGTAAAAAAAACAAACAATGGCATTATCATTTGCTTTGTCAATTTGGTGTGACAAGTGGTCAATGTCAAAAAGTAATGGAACACCTCTATTTGTGGAACCATTAACCCGTTCACCCCCCCGAGCCTGTTTTCACCTTAATGACCAGGCCATTTTTTTTTCAATACTGACCAGCGTCACTTCCTGATGTTTTAACTCTAGAATGTCTCAAGGAATCCCAGTGATTGGGATGGTTTTGTCGTGACATATTGTACTTCACGTTTGTGGAAAATTTAGGACGATATTTTTTGCCTTTGTATAATCAGAAACTTGGCATAAATTTTGAACATGTCACAATTGTCAAACTACCATTCTAAACACTGCACCCCTCAAACTGCTCAAAACCACATCCAAGAAGTTTATTAATGGTGATGAGTGAGCATCCTCGCCACAGCTCGTTAATGGAGCATCGGTGTTTAAAAATGCTCGAGTTTCCCATTGACTTCAATTATATTCAGTACTCGAATCACGGCAGAGAAACTCAATGCTCGATCAAGTAACGAGAACGCTTGCCCATCACTATTATCCCTTCAGGCACTTAATAGGAACTAAAGCAATGTGTAAGGAAAACAAAAATGTTACTTTAGCCCCAAATTTTGCATTTTCGCACCATACAATTTGTTGTGTAATTTTCCCCGAGTGTACCCCACATGTGGTGGAAAGCTACTATTTGGGCGTACAACAGTTCTTGGAATGGAAAGCGCCTTTTGAATTTTGGAATGCAAAAATTGTCTGGAATCATTAGGCTCAGTGCCCACGGGAAAATGTACCCACGGATTTTGCCGCGCAAAACCCGCAGATTTATCTGGATTTTCCAGATAAATCCGCAGGTTTACGCAAGTATAGACATGTTATCCTATGGGTTTGGGTTGTGCTGTATCAATGCTGCAGTATGTGCGGTTGAGGAATATGCTACGGATGTCCCGCAGCCGCACGTAACTGCATGTCAAATAGTCATGCGGAAATATCTGCGGAATTCCGGCTTCTCCACTATGGAGATAGAGGCCGGGACTTCCGCAGGTATTTCCGCACTTGTCCCGCAGGTTTACCGTAACAAAAAAGCTCGAATCTCTCAGCAATGAAACGCTGCGGATTCCGGGGAGCAGCTGCAGTAAACCTGCAGACATATCTGCGGAAAAGTCCGCGGGTACGTGGTCTCGTGGACACATAGCCTTAGACTCCATATTGCATTTGCAGAGCCCCTGCTGTGCCTAAACAGTGGAAAGCCCCTGTAAGTGACCCCATTTTGGAAAGTAGACCACACAAGGAATTTATGTAGATGTCTGGTGAGCACCTTGAACTCCCGGTGCTTCACAGTATTTTCTAAAGTTGATTTACATATTATATAAAGACACCCAGTAACTCATTCGTTCCACAAAAAATGTTTTAACTCTAAACTTTCACTAATGAGACAGCAGAGTTACTCTGGATTCCGATTTGATTTTGATTGGCCATTGTTCAGTGGTGTCCTTTTCAGAAGGTGCACAAAGCTGATGTTGACCAAACTTTTGTGCACGCCTAAACCATGTAAAAAGATGGTCACCACCGGTTCACAGGTTAGGCGGAAGTTCAAAGTGACAGTCTGTCCGATTACAGAGATACTAGATATATTATATTTTTTTTACGTTTGGCTGCTATTACACTAAATATTTTTTTTTTCCACCAAACAAGATTGCAACCCCGAATTTTGAAGTATATAGTTTTTTTTTATTTTTCTGCTGAGTCACGTGAGAGACTTTTTTTTTGCAGAATGAGATGGAGGAGTTTAGTGCTACCATTTTGGGCCACAATATGTTTTGATATTACCTTGTATGAAGCAAGATGAAGCCGAAAACAGTAATTCAGGATTTATTTGTTACACACACACACACACACACAAAGATAAGACAGCTTTATTTTTCGGGTCAGCAAGATTACAGCGGTACCACATTTACATATTTTTTTGCTGGTTTGACACCATAAAATAATTTAGAAATATATTTTTTTTTCCACTGACGGAGCTGTATGGTGACTTGTTTTTGCAGGCTGAAACGGTTTTCAGAGATGCCATGGGTTTTCACTGGCTGTAAGCCATAATCATCAACATAAACAGAAATAAAAACACTTGAAATAGATCCCTCTGTGTGTAATGACTATATAATAAATGCGTTGCCCTTTTTGTAATTGAATTACTGAAATTAATTACTGAAATTAATTCACTTTTTGATGATATTCTAATGCATTGAAATGCACTTGTGGAAGAACAGACCTGGATACATATACTGGCTTTGGGGTTCACATACTAAACTGGACATCGGATGATACTGCCAGATAGAGTGAGTTCTGGAAGCTTGATGCAATAATGTGGGGGGAATGCTTGCTATACTAAATGAGGGTAAGGTGGGAACCCAGAGATACAAGTACTGTATATTGACCTGGTGCGATTTCTGTGAGGAAGCTTTGCATGTTATTATACGGATAATGGGGGTGTGATGCCCCAGGGACATCGATCCAACTTCAGGGACACCACAGGGTCTTCTTTTAATAAGGCAAACAGGTATGTCAGATTTTGTATGTGTCGTGACGCCACTCACTGCTTGCGGTCAGGGATATGGATGACCGCCACTACAGATTTTATGAGCGTCTGGGGCTGATGGAGTCTGCAGTCAGATGGTGTGGCCTCCAGTGAGTGAGGCAGGCCCCAGGTGTGTAGAACAACAGGTCCCAGAATAACTCAGGCTCAGTCCAAAAGTCTTTCAACTGCTTTTTACTCACTCCGGTGTTACGGTGAGCTGACCCGGGCGATGCTGTGATTAAACCAGGTTGAACCAGGACTCCTTCGGACCAGTCTGAGGGTAACTAGTTGGCTCACCTTCCTAGCACTTCTGTGTTCGGATAACCCCTGACTTGAAGTACCGTGGGGTCTATCCAGGGAGTCGCAACTGCCTTTTCTCCCCTTTTTGGACCGTTTGCCGGCAGCATGGACCAGGTGAGACGGCTTCAAGCTCTGTCCCCTTATGGATCCCTGCGTTGCTGCTAAGGCTTGGACTCTAAGGTTGGTGAGGTACTTGTAGTTCCCCTCACCGGCCGGTTTAGCAGGTAGTTAAAACTGAAGTCTGCTCTAGGGACCTGTTCCCCGTACGTGCCTAGTCACCGGCAACCTCGTACTCACTGACTGACTGACTGAGCGACCGTCCTCCCCCACCAACTGTCACTACACCGAGCAGGGTCTGACTAGTGGCCGCGCGTGTATCCCTTAGCAACCACCACTCACCACTGCCAGACTGGCTCGCTCCACTCCTTTCCGGACAACCTCTGCACTTTAGCTCCCAGCCCCTCCACTCCACTGCACCTCTTGAAAAGATTTGAAAGCTAGCCCCCTCTGGAGACTACCCAAGGGTCCCCTCCAAAGGTGTGGGAGACCTGGTTGCTATGTGTCTGTGTGTACACACCTCATTCTGGCCTTAGGATTACCTGGAAGTACTGTCCCAGCATGGGTGCAGTACTCAGTGGTGCCTAACCGGGTCAGGGGCGCCACAGGGGCTCTGGGTATCACTAGTGTGGCAGAGGCAAGAGCTTGAGGTCACTACTCCGGCAGTCTCTGAATGTGGCTTGTGAGCCAAAAAAAGTGGGAAGGGGAAACTCTTATCGATAAGTTACTGTGCTTGCAAGAACCAGCCCGATTTATGGGTCTCCTGATCTGACCCCTATATTTATATATGTATAACTGTGCATGTAGTATGTAAAGGTAGTTAGTCCAGGACAGGAGAGGAGACGCACCAGTCAGGCAGGGATAGACTTTCCTGACAAAGACCGTACCTCATGAACCAGTGAGGCCGGCTTTAACCATGCTTTTTTCCAATCCGCAAAGCGTAACCTAGAATTTATATAGCCGGAGGAAATGTATTGCCATCCAACAATGCTGGGTTTTATTCAATTATTACTGGCACACCAAACAGGGACAACATTGAACTTTACTGGTTTGTTGCTCAAGGTCATGCGTTTCTCTTCGGCAGTAATCGGGTTTGTAACATTTCTGATTGGAATCTACTGAGAACAATGTGACATATTGAGTGATTAGAAAAGCTTTAATGAAATCGTGAATTAGAGCCTCCCTTACTACAGTAGATTGCCACAGCTGCACATTGCTGATTTCACATTACAAAAGGCAATGATGAGATAAGAAGGGTAGAACATGGATACAATATGTGCCTCTCATGGTCTGTTCTTATCATAGGCCACCATTAGCATTATCTAACCTTAAAGATCACTAATCCACCAGGACACGTCATGTGCTGGAAGTATTCAGAGCAGTAGATGAACTGCCCATAGTTACTTTAGCAAATAAACTGAGTCATTGCATACAGTCCATAGAGAAAAAAAACACACACCTCAAGGCACATTAACAAGGCCATAGAATTTATTGGAAGTCACCGGTGAACATAACCGGCGCAGTGTCCCCGACCTCAGACTAGTGCAAATTCAAGTAGTGACATCACCATAGTATTTGTCGGCACACTCATAATGTGAGCGCTGCAGCCCATCAGCAACCGCAAAAAGGGGAGTCCTTCACAACCGCGTCATATGGAGATCGGCGCTCATGAGATTATTGTTTTGGGGGAGCTGAACACAGCACAGACGTCACTTTCCATTTGCAATGTCCTTTGTAATTCAGAACCACAAGATGTGTAAAAAGCCAATATAGGAGTCTTCAAAATATATGAGAACTAGAGCCATTTCCTAAAGCTTCCGGTGATGAACAAAGTGCAGATCTGCTGCAGAGATCATGACCGTAAACCCAATCTCATTGCAGTCTCATGACTTTACAAGTTGACACATCAAAGTCCAGGTTTGTTATCGGAGAAAGAACAAGCTGTCACCTAATGCCTTATTTGATTTATGGTGATAGATAGTAATCTTTATTCATTACATGTGCAGAAGCAAGTGTCCACGATTAAAGGGAAAAACTACCTGAAGAAGCCTTTATAGGTCTCTAAGGCAATTAAAATGTGATTTTTCTTGTAATATCTTTGTGATAAGGAGGTTTGCTTGGCTCACGGGCCTAAAGATAGTGCTCAATTCCTGTCAAATACAGGGTTATGGAGATCGTGAGGTCCAAGGTCTCCATGACAACGCAGTTTTTTCTGTTCTGATTTTTGGAACAATGTTACTTGCGGGCTTTTTGGGGCCTGTACCTTTAATTTTGATGGAGAAATTATTTAAAATTGGATTTTAAAAAGGTGGCTCACCTCAGCTTTGTTATTCTAAGCTGTAGATGAACATTCTCTTCATTCATTTTAATTTTCCTGGATTGCTAACAATGTCATATCACACCTCTTGGCCTCAAAAAGGTACATTCACTTTCATGTAGTTCCCACTTAATTGGTGCCCCAAAAGGAGAATCAGGCTAATGTTTACAATGGTCTCACTGATTTACTAATTATTTTGGTCTCTTCTGCCGGTGCCTAGGGCGGCGAGTTGCAGGGGCAGCAGCGCAAAGAAATAATGCAAAATGACTTTTTTTCCCCCTTTTTCTTTAAAACTCCCCTGTCAAACAAGGTATCCAAAAAAGACAAGGTTTACTACAATCATTTGTATTCAAGTCTAAGATACGAATACAAATACTCTACCAATTCAGGGTGCTAACTGACCCTAAAAGTACCAATGCTGGCCAGAAGGATACGAAACAGGTTTATGTTCTAACGTGCAGTGTCTTTCTAATGCTGCTGGCATGACTGCAGCGTGATAAGGTCACCTCACCAAGCTGCAGCCATCAAAACATAGTGCGGCAGTAGAGGAGAAGCATCAGTGGCAGGACCAGGTAAGCAGTCAGAGCTGAAGATTCAGTGGGGAAATTTCTGCAGACTTTGGGGTGCAGGCTACAGTCATATGAAAAAGTTGGGGCACCCCTATTAATGTTAACCTTTTTTCTTCATAACAATTTGGGTTTTTGCAACAGCTATTTCAGTTTCATATATCTAATAACTGATGGACTCAGTAATATTTCTGGATTGAAATGAGGTTTATTGTACTAACAGAAATTGTGCAATCCGCATTTAAACAAAATTTGACTGGTGCAAAAGTATGGGCACCTCAACATAAAAGTGACATTAATATTTTGTAGATCCTCCTTTTACAAAAATAACAGCCTCTAGTTGCTTCCTGTAGCTTTTAATGAGTTCCTGGAGGGTAGCGTGGAGTGCACTGTAAGACACGGTGGAGGGGGGGGTGGGGGTGTAATTTGTGTGCAGGAAGTATGTGCCACCCCTGCAGCGATCGAACTTCTCGGATCCGGAATCTGCTGTGGATCGAGGGTCTCCAGACCCAGGGGCTTATGGCCACTTCGAATGACAAGGGGATATTTACAGGGGATAAGAGTTTGTGACGCCACCCGTGGTTCGCGGTAGGGGGAGTACTGCTGCTGCCGATGGGAGTACCCGGGGAAGATGGAGTGGGGCAGCCAGATGACGTTCCCTCCACAGGTAGGGTAGGCCTCGGGACTCTGGATGTGGGAGGTGTAGGGGGAGCATCGTGCAGGTTGGAAGCAGAGGAGGACAGCGTACTCACCCAGGCAGTGTTGGTAGTGATGCGACCACAAAGTCCAGACTCAGACACAAAAGGTAAACAAAGTCTCTGGGTGCCGCTGCCTCTGGGGGAGCTCGTCCGGCAATCTGCTCCCTCGGATGTTGCTGGTGGTCTTGACCTGCCTCCTTGCACTAATGTTACATGTTTCCCAGTGACCCCTCAGCTTGACGCCTTCAGGGTCCGGCTCCCTACACTTAAGTAGAGGAGCTGTGCTCTCGATGGCTGACACTTGGGATTTCAGTGGGCTGCATGAGTTGAAAAGCCCCATCCCCCTCGTTGTGCTGATGCCCTCAATCTCTGAGCTCTTGGGGACAGTTCATAGAGATATTATCCTCCACAGGTTAATTAGGTTGCGTGAAGCTACTCCCTGATCTAGGGTCCAGTACCTCGCCGTGCTCGGTACCAGTTCGGTTACTAGGTACTCCAGTGCCGACCGTTCTCCAAAACTAAGTCTGGCTCCTTTCTGGCAGCATCAGCTGATAGTTTAAGCCGGCCGGGTGGTAAACAGCCGGCGTCACCGCGAGACTTACGATCAGCTGATGCGTCAAGTGACCTCATCAGGTGATCGCCAGGTCCTGCAGCTATCGGAAGTCTGCACACAGCCAGAGCGGCAGTACTGAGAGAGGAGCTGGGAGCGGACATGGCACTGGGAGTCTGCAGACAGGTGACTATGGCATTTTTTTTTTCTCTACTGTTCACTTTTGATTTCTCAGCTGCTTCCAACTCCCACCTGGGCATGGCGCCGCACGGGAGTTAACATGGCACCGGGCGGGAGCTGGAGGCAGCGGTGGTGGTACCGGGAGGATTCACGCTTCTGTGTTTACTGACAGAAGGAATCATCTTCCTGTACATGTCACTTTACTACCCACCCCTTGCGTTTATAGCTGCGTTTTTGTCAGAAATGCACTAAAAACGCATCTATATTTGCAATTTGCGTTTTTGAACATCTCATTGAACTCAGTGGGTGGAAACCGCAGTGAAAAAATGCAAAATTAATTGACATGCTGCGTTTTTATGGGCACCACAGAAGCGCAGCAAAAAAAAAAAAAAAAAACGCTGTGTGCAGATAGCAAAAATGAAAACTCAGACTTTGCTGGGGAAGCAAAGTCATGCAGTTTTCTGAGCAAAAACGCAACTGAAAAAATGCACAAAAAACACAGCAAAAAACGCAGTGTGTGAACTTACACCAACTGCCTATTGAGATAGAATGAGACCTCATTTTCCATGTGAACAGAGCGAAGCTTTGTTTTCAGCAGCACAAGTGTACACAGAATAATGTGCAGCTGAGAACATTTAAAAAGGGAGTGTTTCACCTCCAAAATGGCAAATAAACTGCATACACATTTATATATGAAAAGTTATAAAAGCCATGTACAGTTTAACACTTCAGCTATTTTTACCCTAAGCCAGTGTAAAGGTTAATATACTCCCCAATCACCCACTTCTCCAGTATCAAGGTCACTCCGCTTCTCTTGTGAATCCCCCGACTCTCCGGATCACTATACTCACATGTTTGAGGCCAAAGTGGCTTTTACAATGTAAATCATGTGGTCTCATTCTGATGCTCCACCGGCTTAAGTTGTAACGGTGGTGTATCGGGGGAAAGCTATTGTCGAGAATGCCTCTTTAATAATTTGCAGAAAAATCTCCTTTCAATATGCAAGTTTGCAACATGCACTTTGGTGCATTCTTGGTATGGTTTCCACCTTGGTGCACAGTTACACCCTCCTATTTGCATGTTAAAGCTAGTCTTGTCTTCATTGACAGCACTCTGTTGGTAAATGTGAGGACTGTCAAAAATCGACTTGCAAGTCTGCGTTTATGTGTCAGCAGTGGAAGAGCGCAGAAGCTGTGCTCCAAGTGAGAAGACCGCATGCACACATCACAGGTACCCCTCTTCCTTACTGAAGCAGTTTGCTTATTACACTTCTAGAGCATTAAGAAGCGGCTACAGACAGGCAGGAACCGGGTGTTAGGAAGCACAGAAGCTCAGAATATGGCTGTGCTTATCCAGTGTCAATTCACATCACAAGCGCAGAACACGTACTGGTTTTAGAAAGCGCTCACTCTCAATAAGCAAACACTGTCAAGAGAAGGGACTGACTTTAAATATGCAAATACTAGGGCATAAAGATGCAGCAACACATAGCCAACATCAAATGTGCACCCAAGTGCCCTTGTTTGGATATTAAATAAAAGATTATCAAATATTAAGCTAAAAACTGTATAAAACTGGTATGAATTTTATAGTGGCCACTTCCCCTACATATACCGGTAACTTGATGCAGTTTCAGTAACAAACTCCCTTTAAGCAAGCTTAAAAATAATATAAAGTGACAAATGAACATTCCGCTTGTTCGTTTATATAGACTAATAAGAGGAATGCAAAATTTGCCCAGATTTAACCAAAATCCACCCCCCCCCCAAAAAACAAAAAAACAAAAAACAAAAACCCACACCACCACACACTAACTATCAAGCATGGATTTTGCACAAAATGTATTAACTTATGCACAGGTAAAATCTTTGTTGTAGTTCAAAATGAGCACATTATATAACATTAATTCTGCAACTTTATTTGAAAATAATTCTTGCACCTTTTTTCTTCAAATCTTCTTGATACCTTCTCTTATAGAAGGCCTCCGGATGTTCTCTGTGAAGCATCCAGCAGTAGTTCCCATCATGTTCACGTTCCATCTACTTTGGTATTGTCATTCCATCTCCTTGATAGCCTGAAGAAAACCTTCTCCTTGCTCTATGTTTATAGCCAGCGTCGGACTAGCTACCGGAGGAATCTCCAGTAATGCCAGGCCTGGATTCAAGTACCTGCTTTGCACTGTGGAGCTCTCACCTGAGCTCCGGAGTACAGGCTAGACTGTACCGCGAGCGCCGAGTGATTGATTCCCCGACGCTTGTGGTTCAGTCATGTCAGCTACAGACAGGCCAGGGTGATCTCCAGTGCTCTCACCTGAACTCTGGAGATCAGCCCGGCCTGTCTACAGCTGACCTGAACCGCAAGCGCCAGGGAATCACTCGGCGCTCGCGGTACAGTCTAGGCTGCACTCTGGAGCTCCGGTGAGAGCTCCGGATTGCAGTGCAGGTACCTGAATCCAGGCCTGGTATTACTGGAGATTCCTCCGGTAGCCAGTCCGTGCTGCTTATAGCAGCCAGGTTTTTAGGAAAGCAGTCCAAATGGGAGTGTAGAAAAATGTAACTTCAAATTCATCTAACAACCCAAGGCTTTAGACATTTCAGATTGTCTCCACAATGGACTTAAATTTTGGATCTTTATTGTTACCTAGAAATTTCTTCTTCGAAAGAATCCCAAGCCCTTCTCTCAACAGCTTTCATTCTGGTTTAAAACAAAGTGTCCGAATATCCAGACCCTCAAAATGCCTTCCTTCAAATTTTGCTTCAGTACCTCAAGTGTGGTACACAGGTACTTAAGCCTCTCCTTCTTTCGGTAGAGATTTCACAAACTGCTTCACCAGATCAATATTACTATGGAGGAGTGGTGGCAGGAGAACTTTAGTGGGATCAACTAAACTTTCCGCAACTATATTTTTGAGTCTATACTGCAAGTATGTTCTTGAGTCTATATTGCAAAGAGGTTCTTGTTGACCAAGATTTCTTTTGGTTCCAGTTATGAGTTCTATCCCAGCTGTCCTAGTCACACAAAGGGCACGGGTACTTTGTGTATCCACCTCACTGCCCAAGGAGCAAAGAGCTTTCAGGTCACCACATATTGACCATCCTTGATCCTTGTAAAGTTTCTTGAAGTAAAACTATGAGACTATTCTTAAGTGCACAGAATTCTGTACAGGCACTGAAGCATACTTCCCACCATTGTGCAGTAGACTTTTTGGATGATCTGTTTGTGTTTGGGACAGCCCAGTAGGCGTGGCAAACATGCTGGGCATGCTCAGTAGAGCATGACTGAATCCAGCGCAGGATTCCGTCGTAAGACGGATTATGACGGAATCCAGCACCATAGACATCCGTTACAAGCATGACGGATTCCTGCGCGGCGCGTTAATTTTGACGGCCAGAAAACGTTACATTCTGCGTTGCTCCCACCCGGCGCTCAGTCCAAAAACGACTGACCGCGACGCAGCGGATGAAACGCAAGGTCATCAGTCGCAATCTGCCACTAATACAAGTCTATGGGACCCAACGGAATCCGCTAAACTGATGCCGTTGTTTACCATAGCCGCGGATTGTGACTGATACATTTTAACGGAAATGTGAACCTAGCCTAAGAGCAGGTTTTGGCTGCACAGAAAAACAAAACAAACAAAAAAACAAAAAACAAACGCAGCAAGAATCCAACATGTGAACATAGCCTTCAAGTAACTGTAAGGAAGCTATAGCTCTTTGTAGACCGCTCATCCCCTTTACTAGTGAGCATTGAGAAAGCCAATTACTCCATACAGATCCTTTTCTGACAGTGTTTCTTCATCCTTTGTAGACGCCAATTGCATCAGATTTCCCAGACGTAAAAATGTTATTTTTCTCAGTATGGATAGTGACATTTAGAAACATTGGACTGCTGCCTATTTAAAGAAAAGAAAGCAAACCCCACAGCAAGCGACAATGAAAAGCACACACAAGAATAAAACCGCAAATAAGACCTTCAGAGATCGGTCAACACAAAGGTACAGAAGGTAAAACTTTATATATAGGAGAATTTCAACTTCAGATCTAGTCACTGCATGTACGTCTTATTAAAAAAGCAGTAATGTCAATAACATTCAGCAATATTTATGTAAAATTAAAAAAAACAAGTGATGAGGAGCAATACAGTGTCCTGCCTAGAGCCGATCCTCGGGGGGTACTGCATGATGGGCACAGAGCTGCTTTCTCATACAGCAATCTCCCTGCAGGCACTGCTGGAGGCACAACAGCAGCAATTGTGCCGGAGTCTTGCCTTAGCATCATCTGCATTCGTAAAAAAAAAAAAAAAAAAAAAAAAATCAGTAGTGTTTTTCTCTTACTGATTTTTGTACGCCATTACATAAAAAAAGGCACCCCCCCCACAATATATACAGTATATCGCAAAAGTTAATACACCAGTCACATTTTTGATTATATCTTTTCGTGGGACAGCACTGAAGATGACACTTCATACAATGTACAGTAGTCAGTGTACAGCTTGTATAACAGTGTAAATCTGGTGCCCTCTAAATAACTCACATAGGCAATGTCAAAACCACTGGCAACAAAAGTGAGTACACCCCTAAGTGAAACTGGCCACCCAAGCTGCAATGCCCTGCACATGAGTTAAAAGATATGGCTATATCAAGAGAACTATACAAAAAAAAAAAAAAAAAAAAAAAAAAAAAAACAGTTCTAATTGGAGGTATTTGCTAATATTATGCCACATATGTATTGGAATAGGATCTTGGAGATAGGAATACCCTTTTAAATCTTGAGCATCTAGTTCACTAGATCTTCATAGGAGCCGCTGGATCCTCTTCCACTCATCCATGGTGTGATAACAAAGGAGAAGCTCTGCGTCACTGAATAGATAGGTGCTGAGGTAAAAACATACAAAAGGAAGGATAACCCCGGCACACTACCACTCCCAAAATAGGCAATAATCCAGTAATAGGTATGCAAATATCTTTTTATTGATCAGGTTTGTTCAGTATTTATCACGTGCAAGTGCTTGGTCCAAAAAACAATAGACGTTTCGGCCAGGGGCCTTCGTCAGCATGGACTTTTATCTGATAGTAGTAAAAATAACATAAATCAATATCACATATACATTCCAAGACAATGTACAATAATATCCACCACCACTATTTTCAATTAACAAGGATATTGAGACAAGGTAGAGATACCGTGAATTCAGTTACAAAAACATATCAAGGACAAGGGTATCATTAGCAAAAGAAGGTCATGTAAGTCAGAGTTTTTGGTACAAGAAAAAGAAAAACATTTTATTTTGATTAGTGAGGTTTCCACTAGGAGTGAAGGATGTGCGAGCGGCTGAGTAAATGGAAAAACCGACCATGAAAAGGCCAAGAAAAGAATGAAATGGAAGGAATGAAGATGACAAAAGAAAGACAAAAGGGGGGAAAAAAGAGAGTAGAGGGTAAATGGCAGAAAGAGGAAATAAAGAGCAGGAGGAGAGTAGTAAAAAGTAGGAAAAAGGTAAGAGCAGGAGCGCAGAAAGGTAATGTGGGGTCAACGTACAGGACACTTACCACGTAATTATATGTCAGAGTGAAAACATTCTAATATGCAGTTCTCTTACTCCTAGATCTGATGGTTGGACATACATCCTATCTTTCTTTTTCCATATGTAGAACCTTGATCCTTCTACAGCAGAGTCCAGCAGTTATGCCATGTATAAAAATATGACTCAGTATATGCTGTCTCATTAAAGACGTTTGACACATAGGTATTTCCTTATATTTTTCCATGATATGATGTATATTCTCATTATATATTTAGGATAACCTTCAACACACATATGTTTCTTTTCATTGAGGTCTTGGAACCCCTCCCCCTCTCCACTTTTTACTACTGCATGAAGTCCTAGTACCTGTTACATTGCTCCTGATGCAGTGTACATTTATCACCTGATAGTACCTATTTAATTACAGGTATTTAGCTTTTCGCATATATTACCTATGTACACATCGCACTGATGCATGGTAAACTGTACTAATATGTATTTTTCCATTATAGTGCAAGTCATTTGAGAGACTCTCCACATTGTCTTAATGCGGCTCAAGAGCCGAGTGTTTTCACTCTGACATAATTACGTGGTGAGTGTCCTGTACGTTGACCCCACATTACCTTTCTTCGCTCCTGCTCTTACCTTTTTCCTACTCTCCTCCTGCTCTTTATTTCCTCTTTCTGCCATTTACCCTCTACTCTTTTTTCCCCCCTTTTGTCTTTCTTTTGTCATCTTCATTCCTTCCATTTCATTCTTTTCTTGGCCTTTTCATGGTCGGTTTTTCCATTTACTCAGCCGCTCGCACATCCTTCACTCCTAGTGGAAACCTCACTAATCAAAATAAAAGAATGTTTTTCTTTTGCTTGTACTAAAAACTCTGACTTACATGACCTTTTGCTAAGGATACAAAAACATATCAAGGACAAGGATAACTGAATTCACGGTATCTCTACCTTGTCTCAATATCCTTGTTAATTGAAAATAGTGGTGTTGGATATTATTGTACATTGTCTTGGAATGTATATGTGATATTGACTTATGTTATTTTTACTACTATCAGATAAAAGTCCATGCTGACGAAGGCCCCTGGCCGAAACGTCTACTGTTTTTTGGACCAAGCACTTGCACGTGATAAATACTGAACAAACCTGATCAATAAAAAGATATTTGCATACCTATTACTGGATTACTGCCTTTTTTGGGAGAGTGGTAGTGTGCCGGGGTTATCCTTCCTCCATGGTGTGATCACCGAGCTGATGGATGTTAGAGACCTTGTGCTCCTCCACCTTCCATTAGAGCACTGTTTCACCAACTCGTCCTTAAGACCCACCAACAGTGCATGTTTTCAGAATTTCAACCTATGCAAGTGATTAAATCATCATCTGTGAAATACTAAGGACAATCTGAAAACATGAACTGTTTTGGGGTCTTGAGAATTGGAGTTGAGGAACACAGCCTTAGAGAATGCCCCACAGATGCTCTATAAGGTTTAGGTCTGGAGACATGCTTGGTCAGTCCAGCATCTTTACCCTCAGTTTCTTTAGCAAAGCAGTGGTCGTCTTGGAGGTGTGTAGAGCCATGAGGTGCCATGTTGAATGTCCAGTGATCAGGAAGAGTGTGTGAGCGATCAACTCCCAATTTAAGACACTTGCTCCCCATTCACACCTGAGACCTTGGAACCCGAATGATTGAGGGGAAAATGGCTAATTGGGCACAATTTGGCCTGTTTCATTTACGGGTGTACTCACTTTTGCTGCCTGCAGTTTAGACATTAATGGCTGTGTGTCGAGTTATTTAGAGGGCACCAAATTTACGCTGTTGTACAAGCCATATACTGACTACTTTACATTGTGTTAAAGGGTCATCTCTTCAGTGTTGTCCCATGAAAATATGTAATAACGTTTGTACAAAATGAGGGGGTGTACTCACTTTTGTGATATTGTAGATTTCCAAAATGAAAGCTTAAAAAGGTATTCTCATCTCCAAGATCCTATACTACATTTCTAATTGGAGTTATGTGCTATTATTAATATTTTTATTAATAGCACATACCTCCAATTAGAAATGTAGCATAGTTTTCCTGATACAGCCATGTACCTCATGTGTAGGGTATGGCAGATTTGGTAGCCATGCTTACGACCATCAACAACTAACTTTCACTATGAGTGGATTTAACCATGGATACCTAAGCTGCAATGCCCTGCACATGAGAGACTACTACATATTGGGTTAGGATCTTGGAGTAGGGAATACCCTTTAACAATAATAGACCACTTTAAAGTTACAAAATATCCAGAATATATAGGTGTATAGCTGCATTCAAAAGTAAAACCCTCCCCAATAGGCATTTAAGTGTTAGGCTGGGGCCACATGAGCGTATGGCATCCGATGCGAGTGTATTGGATGTGATATGTTAATGACCCGCGGCTCAGGTTCTGCTGCGAGTGTCATTATATACTGTGATCTGATCCTGTGATCCTGTGAGGGAGGGATTAATCTCCCCATCTCCTCCATTGTCAGCTGATGCGATTATCGCACAGCAATCCGGTGTTATCCGAGTGTAGGCCAATGTTTCACTCGTACCCATAGACTTGTATGGGTGCGAGTGAAAACGGATCGGATGTCACCTGCAGCAACCTCAGATTGATTTTTTTGGTCTGATTAGGGCTGAGAAAAATAATCGCAGAAGGGAACGGCCCCACAGAGTAACATGGGTCTGAGTGGAATGTGATTTTTTTTATCACATTCCACTAGGGCCGTTTTTCTCGCAGTGTGTCCTAGCCCATAAGAAGCAAGCTGAGGGACAGTACCTGCGCCATACAGGGCGGGTACCAGCTCTGATCGTTGCAGTTTAACTACTCAAATGCCACTGACAATTTATAAGAGTGATTCAAGTGGCACATTCCTGGTGTGGCCGTGGCAATCATCCTCCCTTCCCAAGTGATGCCACTGCAGATTGAAAATAGGTTACCATGGCAGGTACAAGCCAGTTAATGATCCAATTTCTGCCATTTTGGTGCTCATGTCAAATCCAACTACAGGTCTTTAATACTTCACGACTGCCCATGGACTTTGACCATCTGGTTAGTCCTCCTACATTTCTGCACCGATGCTCTAAAAACATCAATGCAGTTTAATCTACTTTCACAAGATCGAGAAGCTATGGGGGACTGGAGCCAGCTGTCACACAACCTAACTTCCCAGAGACAAGACAAGTGTGACGCCCTGGGCAAGCCAGGGGTCACAGGTCACAACATCACTCACACCCCACATCCCTGCAGGAACACCAGAGTCAGAACACAAACCCTTGTTTCCTTCCTCCAGGGGCTGATGATCACACCAGGGGGTGGAGCCAGGCGGTTGGTCTCCACCCACCGAGGAGTTCACAGTCCTGGAGGCGGGAAAACCAGGCAGATTAGTTTGAGAGTTGAAGTTGGAGAGAAGAAGAAAGTGGTAGAGGAAGTAGAAGGAGGAAAAGTAGTGAAGGAAAGTGACAGTAACAGAGCCTGAAGTTGGTCCGGGTGTGTGCCCCGGACTGAGACAGCAAGGTTGACAGACGGCTGTGACCATCTGCAGGAGAGGCTGATCGGAGGTTGCCGAAAGGACAGTGGACGGGTGGTGGCCCGGCGGTACCGGAGCGGTATACAAAGAGGCCAGCACCATTGGCAGGGGCCTTTCGGATCCCGGCAAGGCTAGGAGTCGCCGTAATTTGCCAAATCCGTCAGTGAAGGGGACCTCCGGGTCTCCCAGCAGCAAAGTCCCGATTGAAGGCAACAGTCCGACCATGAAGGGGAGACACCGCCACCGCCAAGGCACCAGTTTCCCAGGGCCAGCGCCTGCGGGCAAGAGAGGGGCTCCTCCGGCTCATATCCAAGCTGGGGAGCGGGTTACCGGTGGGAATCCATCACTACCAACAACCGTTTCTAGGTGCAGGGAATAGACAGTCACCGCTAACTTGCAGGGAATATCTACACCGCAGCCGTCCGAGGGACCCGTCCAACCAGCCGTTTGTTTACCGTGAACTGTGTCATCATCCTTAGGCTGAGTGAGTACCTCCGTGCCGTGCGGCACAGTGCTGACCCTGCGTCCCTGCACCTCCACAGGCCCCATAACCCGCCTGTCCACCACCCTAACCCCCCCAGTCATCGGGCCCCGGGACCAACAAACACCCCTACCCACGGAGGGGCAAACCAACATCTAGCTGCTCCATACCACCACTCCCGGGATCCCCAGACAGAGCAGCGGTGGTGTCCACACAATCACCACAACCGTGGGTGGCGTCACGGACATTAATCAAATCCCCCACCAACAAATCACCCCTTTCACTCACGGGCGAGGAGCGCCGCTCGAGTCCCTGGGATCCGGCCTATCGCTCGAGCAGCAGCAGCCGCAGAGCACCAGCAGCCGCAGAGCAGCAGCGGCCGGACCCGAGCAGTGGGAGAGCGCAGCGTTGACACCCTCCTCCCCACCCGTGACACAAGCATGGTTTATTACCAGGATTACCTTTTCCATCTCTATATACAGACAAAATGAACCAGCGATTGTGTATACAGGAACACTCACCCTGCTTACATCTCTGCACCCAGTGAATGATCACTGAGTGCAGCGAGCCTAGCCAGTAATCGATATTAGAACAATAATAAAATTATACAAAATAATTGTATAACTATGTGCAATCACCATAATTACAATAAAAATAACATAATTACAAATAATTTACTGAATAATTACTGAGTAATGCACAATTAAAGTTGTAAAATAATCACTCATTTAACGAGGCATGTTACGCAAACAAAATAAAAATCTCCTAGGCTTCTGTTTATCTGGTGCTTAATGATTAAGACCAGGGAGATAAGAAGTCTGTCATCCAATTAAGAAATTGTTGTGAGCCATCCTGACACTCTTAAAGGGAACCGATCACCAGAATTTTCGCTATTAAACTAAAAGAATCCCCTTCTGCAGCTCCTGGGCTGCATTCTAGAAAGGTTCATATTGCTACTGGCCCCCCTTTCAGTCCTAAATAACAACTTTATAAAATATTACCTTTTGCTATGGTATATTTGTTTTCAAAATGCGAGTGCCGGTGATGTTATTGCACAGGCGCAAGATTATGGGTGGCGCTGTGAATGTCATCACCAGCGTCATCCAAGTACCCGCCCATAATCTCGTGCCCGCACTTTTACCCTTTGCCTCTACCGTTATGCGCTTGCGCTAGCCTTTGCTTATTTTTATCATCCCCATTTAACTTTTTTTGAAAAAGTGTTCAGTCCCGCGATAGTGCCACTGTGCATGCGCGAGACTTCCGGAGCACTGTGGAAGATGAGGGCGGCGGCCTCATTTATGTAAATGAACACTGGGGGACGGCGAACAGCGGCAGGAGGGGGGGATAACGGACAAAATACAGCCCACCCCCGGGGCCAACAAACCTCATTACCACAGCAAAAGGTAATATTTTATAAAGTTGTTATTTAGGTCTGAAACTGAAAGGGGGGCCAGTAGCAAGATTAACCTTTCTAGAATGCAGCCCAGGAGCTGCAGAAGGGGATTCTTTTAGTTTAATAGCGAAAATTCTGGTGACCGGTTCCCTTTAACAATACACACACACACACACACACACTCCATATATTATCTGAGCGGCCATAGACTTACATTCTTCTCATCTGCATAGAGAGGGATATCGTGGAATGGAGAGATGTAGTGTCCCTTGCAGTCTTCTATAAAATAAGACCATAAATACAGGGTAAATATCAGTGAATACATGTTCTAATAAGAAACCTTTAAAATAAAATTATACAAAAATGGATAAAACCTTAAACAAAAAAAAATAAATAAATAAAAACCACCACTATAGACCAAGACAATGCAAACAAAAAATGGGCACAAAACAGGGGGCATACACTGCGAGTGGAAGAAAAGCGATTCCGGCAGCTAAATAGGAAAGTGTTTTTTTTTTTTTACAGTTAGAGCAGTCAGACTGTGGAATGCCCTACCACAAGAGGTAGTAATGGTAGATACTATAACAGCTTTAGAAAAGGCCTGGATGATTTCCTCAGTACACACAACATTGTTGGTTAATAAATGACTTAAGGGGGCTTTACACGCAGCGACATTGCTAGCGATGGCGGTCGTGAAAGCACCCGCCCCCGCCGTTTGAGTAACAGGGGGTGGTTCGTGCGGCGTCACAGAGACGTCTCACGCCAGGCGTCCAATAGAAGAGGAGGGGTGGAGAGCAGCCGCAGAAAGTGTTGCCCACCTCATTGCCGGCAGGACACAGGTACGGTGTTTAGTTGTTCCTGGGGTGTCACACGTAGGGATGTGTGCTGCTCAGGAATGATGAACAACTTGCGTCCTGCACGAGCAATGACATTTGGGAAATGGACGATGTGTCAACAATCAACGATTTGGTGAGTATTTTACATAGTTAGCGGTCGCTCGTATGTGTCACACGCAATGACGTTGCTAACGAGGCTGGATGTGCGTCACGAATTCAGTGACCCCAACGACATCTTGTTAGCAATGTCGTTGCGTGTAACGGGGCCTTTAGTGACCAAATGTACAACTGGTAGAGGAAGGTTGAACTAGATTGACCTAGGTCTTTTTTTCAACCTAAGTAACTGTCTAACAAAAGACACAACACAAAACAAAAAAACAAAACAAAACAGCACAATGTTCTCTTCAGAACTCCACTATATTCGCATTACAATCTTAGACATCCCTCTTTATATCTTTCATCAACTTAATAGACTATCAAATAAGCACAAGTGTTTGTCAATGGACTGAACCAGAATATGAGTAATGTGGAAGACACAGATCACAGCATACACTACTTATATCAGATGACACAGACTATAATATAATATAATATAATATACATTATATAAAAATTCTATGCGTGCGCAAAAAGAAAAAAAGTAAAAAGTTGAATCAACTTTATAATATACTAGCTGTACTACCCGGCTTTGCCCAGGTTAATAACTATTAACAAAATAGAATGTATTAACATTCCCGGGATAGAATGTATAAATCGAATGTATTAACGCCCGGGATAGTAACTGTCTGTTTCTCTCCCATTCTCGGTGTCTCCCCCTCTGTATATATCTGTCTCTCTCTCTCTTTGTCTGTCTGTCACTTTCCCTGTCTTTCGCTCTCTTTCCCCATCTTTCCCTGTCTGTCCCTCTGTCTCTTTCCCTGTGTCTGTCTCTTTGTCTTTGTCTGTCTCTTACCCTGTCTGTCTGTTTCCCTGTGTCTGTCTCTTCACCTGTCTCTCTTTCCCTCTCGGTCTCTTTCCCTGTCAGTCTGTTTCTTTGTGTCTGCCTCTTTCCCTGCCTGCATTGTGACACGCCAACATTCCATATAAGGGCGTGGCTGCGCATTCTTCTGAAGTTCTGGCTGCATGTGGCTCCCAGCTCCATTCGCTTTAATGGAGGCAGGTTTTTTGGTGAATAACTAAAGAGCGGGGTTAAAATTTCCCCTCAAAACATAGCCTATGACGCTCTCAGGGTCCAGAAGTGTGAGTGTGCGAAATTTTGTGGCTGTAGCTGCGACGGTGCAGATGCCAATCCTGGACATACATATACACACACACACACACACACACACACACACACACACACTTATATTTTTGATTTTTTTCCTTTAAAGGAAATTGTATTTGGTATAGCAAATGTTAATAACTACTGATTAAAGATGAGAGAGTATCGAAATATTAGTGTTCACGATACTTGTACCAAGGACTGTTTAATATTTGTAGCGAGCACAATGCAAGTCAATGGGAAACGTGAGTAATTTTCTACTGCAATCCTGCAGACAATTACTGGCATTTCCCAATCAGCGGAATATTACTCGCATTTCCTATTGACTTGCATTGTACTCGCTATTCGGAAGGAATACACCAATATTACACAGTACCAGTCACGAGTATTGCAAACACAAATATTTTGATACTCGCTCATCTCTACTACTGATGTATTAAAACCGGTTGCCATACACATATGGTAAGTTATTTAAAATAAAATCTAAGCAATTCTGCAGTTGCGTTGGTGCCGTAAAAGTGACTTTGCATTAGGATTTTCCAGGTCCATACAATTAGAGATCCCAAATGTGTATCGTTTCTTTCCACCAGGCAGGAACAGTGTGTGCTGGAGGGGGTGGGGGGGTGGTGCAGGATTTGCCATGGACAAGGGAATATCAAATGAAAAGCAGATGAACAGGTTAAGCCAGGAAGGGGCAGAGGGGACGCGTCTTGGTAAGTGAGTACCCCTAAGTACCCTTTAACATTTGCGAGCCAGCTTTAACATTGGCAAAGTTCCCCTTTTACAAGCACCATGGAATCAATGATGTTCTATAAAAAAATAAGTCCCAATGGAGCCACTGAATGTATGGTAAAATGTGATGTAAGCAGACTACCAAAGCCAGGCAAGTGCAGGACACGAGTATGCATCATACACTGAACCGGACACTGGATGTACCAGTACATCCAAATTAATCTGGTTAATACGGGAAGTAATTCATCAGGGGTCACGGGGTCCATAAACTTTTTCCTAATGGAAAATAAGGGGCATACTCTTGACAAAGGGGAATGGTAACAATTGGTCGTAAAAATATTCTCTCCTTTTCATATATTTCTAGGAGGAATAAAAGCGCAACATCACAACGCAGAGAAAACAAAACCACATGACATTCGAGGGAACAGCGGACATAAAGGAGAAAAGCTGTCCACGTTTAACTTGGTACAACTGAAAAAGAACTTCTGTCCACCAGGAAGAGGAAAAATTGTAGGGCCACCCGAATGCCCTTGAGCCATATTGGTGTCACAGGGATGATGTAGTTGAAACGGTTAGATCAGGGAGTTATAGGTTCTAGGGCTCTGCTCGATCAGTCTTCCATTTAATTGGCCTCAGGGTTACTGGACAACAAGGCCATGCAAAGAACCTCATCTTTCCACCAACACTTTGATGCCAGCTGATTTGAAGACTTGGTTTCTTTGGTGGGCTGGAGCCTGGGTTTTTACTGAGGCACTCAATGAACATTACTACTTGTGAAAAGGGCCATCTGTACCTCTGTCATAGCACAGATGGGAATAACTAGAGCGGCTTCTAGTTCTCGGCCACCAGAGACAACGTTACAAAAATAGCTGATCACAGCTGCACTATGCGTGCAACTGCCACAGAAACATTGTCCAGTGGCAAGCAACTAGACGTAGTTCTTCACATCTGAGCAGTTAATGACAACGGAAAATAACTTTATTAATAATTAAAAGAGGGGCATTAATACCTCTAGAAAATAATTTACCATTTGGAGGATGTAGGACACTAAGGCAGGCTTTGCACGTTGCGACATTACAAGCCGATGCTGCGGTGTCGCACGCGATGTCCCCGCCCCCGTCGCAGGTGCGATAACTGGCGTAGCGAAAAATTATCGCTACGCCAGCTTCACATGCACTCACCTGCCCTGCGACCGTCGCTCTGGCCTTCCTAAGGGGGCGGGTCGTGCGGCGTCATAGCGACATCACACGGCAGGCGGCCAATAGCGGCGGAGATGAGCAGGATGCAAACATCCCGCCCACCTCAGTCCTTCCGCATAGCCGCCGGAGGCAGGTAAGGAGATGTTCCTTGCTCCTGCGGCTTCATACACAGCGATGAGTGCTACCACAGGAACGAGGAACAACATCGTACCTGTTGCGGCAGCGGCATTATGGAAATGTCGGTGAATGCAACGATGATACGATAACGACGTTTTTGCGCTCGTTCATCGTATCATCTAGCATTTACACAGTACGATGTCGAAAGTCACTCCGGATGTGCGTCACTTTAGATTTGACCCCACCGACATCGCACGTGCGATGTCGCAACGCGCAAAGCCACCCTAAGAGCACCATTGCCATTTGCAGCACCAAAGAGATTGACTATTGGGCCCTATGTCCACGGGACAACATTCATGCGGATTTTGCTGCGGAAAACCTGCGGATTTTCCAGACAAATCCGCAGGTTTACGCAAGTACAGACACTCCCCATGTTATCCTATGAGATTTGGGGAGTGCTATTTCAATGCTGCGGATTTTGCACCTGCAGGAAATGCTGCGGATTTCCAGCAGCTGCAAAGAACTGCATGTCAATTATTCCTGAGGATTGTTCCGCGCGATCTCTATAACTTACCTGCCTTGTTTGAAGGCACCGGAGACTCTTCTTACTCTTCAGACAAAGTTGTGCTGCAAATGTCTGGCAGATCCTGCAAAATGTCCTGCGGATATATCCGCAGGACACTTTCCCCGTGGGTTCATGGCCTTACTCTCTGTAAAACAGAACTTTTAGGCCATGTGCCCACAGGGAAAATGTCCTACGGATATATCCACAAGACATTTTGCAGGAGCTCCCAGACATCTGCAGCACAACTTTGTCCGAGTTGTGCAGCGTTTTTGGTGCGGAAGTCCAGCGGAATGTCCTGTGGATATGCTGCTGTCATTCTGCATTGACGATACAGTACCATGGCTTGGGCACTACATCTTTAATGCAGAACAAGTGCTGGAGTGATTGGTGAGTTCATACTTACCTGTATTGCACAGCAACTTGGTTTCTGGACGGCTCCTGGAGACTATGGGCAGGGCCTGCACGAGCTCAGGCTGTTACATGACCGGAGCTCGGGCGGTCACATGACCTCAGCTCATGCATGCCCCGCCCACCTCTTGCAGCCCGCTCCTGGCTCCATGCCGCTCTTCTACACTGAAAGAAGAGTCTCCCGTGTCTTCAATCAAGGCCAATAAGTATAGAGATCGTGAGGAACAATCCACAGGAATAATTGACATTCAGTTCTTTGCGGTTGCAGGAACTGCACAGCATTTACCGCAGCTGCAAAATCCGCAGCATTGAAACAGCACTCCCCAAATTCCATAGGATAACATGGGAAGTGTCTGTACTTGCGTAAACTTTAAGATTTCTCTGGAACTCAAGAAAATCCGCAGGTTTTCCGCAGCAAAATCCACATGAATTTTGCCCTGTCGGCACAGGGCCTTAGTGTAATAAACAGGATTACTATCTGGTGCACAATCAGGCATTATTGCTTTGAGGAGGACTGAAGTCTTGCACGATTTGTGGGTAGTATTTATGCTAATGACATTGTTTAAGTGCAGTATTTGGTGGCACAGTGATATAGAAGGTGATGAAATAGTGCAAGATGGAGAATAAGGGGTTGCAGCAAGATGGGGAGATGGATACACAGTCATGGCCGTCTGAGCCAGATGGAAAAGATGGGGAAGTGAATTACTCCAATCAGCGAGTTACTGGATTCATTGCACGGAGCTCCTCATGTGGTCTTTAGAAATGGTATTACTACATTTATATTCAAATAGTTGAATTGTTTTTAAATACATAATTTTCTCTGATTATGGGGTTTTATGACTTTTTGGTACAGATGTGAAGCAGTGTTTTTAATAACTACAGAAAAGCTTTGATTTATTAAAAAACAAACAAAAGCTGTTGCAGTGTTAAAGGGAACCAAACATCAGCATTTTCCTATATAAGGTGCAGCCAGTGCAGTACTGGCACTATCAGGCACATTGTGTACATACCATTAGTGGGCAGTTCGGATGTTTAGGCTGTGAAATTCAACTTTATAAAGTTTGAAAATACATGCACTTTTTGATTGACGTTTGCACCTCTCTCCTAATGTCCGGGCGGGTTATGCACGTGTATCCCCGCCCGCCTGTTCCTCCCTCTCACTGGCCATATGTAAATTTCTAATCTTCAGTTACACAGCGTCAGTTAGCGCCTGCGCATAGCGCTCTTCTCCGGCGCCGTGTTTCTGAAGCCCACAGTATTATGGTGCATGAGAGGGCGGTGCATGAGAGGGCGGCGCATGCGCCCTCGCTTCTTCAGATCTGTTATGACCGCGAGAGCGCGCACGGTCAAAACACGACTGGAGAACAGCTGATCTTACCGATTAGCTGCAGCAGACTATATCGCAGGAGACGTCTGCTGCAGCTAATCAGGGTAAGATCAGCTGTTCTCCAGTCCTGTTGTGACCGCGTGCGCTCTTGCAGTCACAACAGATCTGAAGAAGCGAGGGCGCATGCGCCGCCCTCTCATGCACCATAATACTGTGGGCTTCAGAAACATGGCGCCGGAGATAAGCACTATGCGCAGGCGCTAGTAACGCCGACGCCATGTAACTGAAGATTAGAAATGTACATACGGCCAGTGAGAGGGAGGAACAGGCGGCGGGGGGGGGGCAGGGATACATGTGCATAACACGCCCGGACATTAACAGCGAGGTGCACATGTCAATCAAAAAGTGCATGTATTTTCAAACTTTATAAAGTTGAATTTCACAGCCTAAACACCCGAGCTGCCCACCTTATATAGGAAAATTCTGATGTTTGGTTCCCTTTAACTTGCAATTCCAGGCTTTCCAAAGATGTTTATAGAAAAACCCAATGCACCAAAACCGCACAGCTCAGCCACGTCTTTAGATGAAGCCAGAGTAGAAATTTCACGAAATCACGAGGTTTATACTTGGACATTATAGAATCTGTGACTGATGTGGTCATTTGCTGCAGGAAGACCCTATATTATTGTGGTGATTAAACCCACTTGTATTAGAGCACAGAGGGGTGTGTTTTTTGTCCTGATGAAGCCAAGTGGCCAAACAGAAATGCATTGATAACTAAAATCACTTAAACTAAAACCTTGGACCAAATGTGTCCTTTTACTGTGGTGTTAGAGTATAAGCCATTTTGCATGGTACAGACACTATCTTATAACTGAATGATGTTATAGGGTTCAACTAACACTGGTGGGAGGGGAAGTTTCACATTTCTACAAACACCCCTGCGGCTCTTATTGGTGTCTAGTAATTTCTTTGTTTGGGATACTATACAAGCTGGTCACATGTAATAAAACAAACTCTCAGTACACCACAAGTGTGTGTGCGCTATATCGATTTCTCCAAGGGCTTGTAAAACAAAATCTTATTAATTTGGAGTTCCAAGGGCATAGAAGGAGTGTATTTTGCCTACAGTGGCATGGCTAAATTCCCATTTCTTTTTAGCCTGTAAACTTAGACATCTAGGCAGTGTTCATATATAGAGTAAATACTATACATTTTTTTATGCTTCTTTTGCACGGAAATTTCTGTGTTTAACTGTTCAAGCAAAGTGTTAAGGTAGTCTTTCTCCTGTTTTGAGACCAGTGATAGCTTTAAGCCTGGAGCCTCCCATCTCCATCTAGTCTCCTCACTTAAACAGGGTTTAATTTGGCATCTCATGAGTTAATTTCAGTTCTGTTGCCAACATCTCCGTGCAGTGCAGGTTAGCTGTCGCTGCTTTGGGCCTGAAGTGATGTGACAGGGAGGCCTCTGGCTGTGTAGTCGTGGCTTCAAGGCGCATCCCTGGCTCCATCACTCCTTTCATGTTGGGGGCTAGCTTGCTGAGACAATGGAGATCAGTATCTTCGTCGGAGAGTGTACAAACAGTCCTCAGGCAGAAGTTGCTTGCAATAAAAGATAACATTTATTGGCACCATACAAATCCGGTCAGCACAATCCGGCAGTTTCTGTGGAGCTGGGGACAACCTGTCCAAACGCGCCCTCTAGTGGGGATATGCCCTGGGTACTCCGCTTCTCCGGGCTCCCACTTCTAGGTCAAGCACACACCGGACCCACACCAGCGGAATCAGACCTTTGAGGTTGCGTACTCCTCCGTTGCTCCGGCGTCCCCTGATGTTCCGCTCATACACACTGCCACGGATGGTCACACACTGCTGTCCCGGATCCGACTCCCTTCCACACACACAGACCTTCCCTAGTCATACAGCCGACTCCTCCTCCCCGGTGGCAACAGCCGTCCCACCCGGCCACTAGGGGGTGCCCTAACATTAAAATACAATACAATACAATATAAAAGAATATAACACTTTTAATAATGTTTCCGGGATAACTATGCTTTCTTTTGCAGGGGGTCTGCTCACCCACTGCATACCTCCCCTCTTAAAACCCGAGCCTCCCGGCAAGGCTCTTAAGTATAAACACACATTAAAACAAAAAAAAAAAAAACCTGTTAGGTTAGTCCACAACAACAGCGGCACCAGTTCAGCGGCGCTCCCGGTCCTTGGGGCGCTCGGAGGCGCAGCAGCGCTCCCGGTCTTACGATGGCGCCCGGAGACGCAACAGGAATAACAACTTTGCAACAGAACTTCTGCCGGTTAAACAACAGCACCGGACTTCAACAACAGGTGGACGGTAGGGACTTACTCTGGGGGCCAGGCCCGCTTCCACTCCTCCGCTTGTGCCTGGATGTAAGCTCCCAGAGACTGTCCCGGCTGGCGGCGGATCCTCCGAAAGGACACGGGGGCAAACGGTGGCTCCGCTGACGCAGCTGCTTCTGCTCCCGGTGGTGGTGGTGGCGTCGCTGCCCGGGGTGGTTGTGGTGCAGGTGGCGGCACATCTAAAACGATGACCGGCTTGTTGGTTACACTTTGGGTCACCGCTACCACTGGGGGAACCTTCTCCGGGTCAGCGGCCGGGCCAGATGATGTCTCCGGGGCAGCGGACAAGGTGCGCCGGGGTTGAGAGGGTGCGGACGAGACCGGTCTTGGATGGCTCCGGCGCCGCTCCTGCAGTTCCTCCCACTCCAGCTCCTGCTGCCACTGTTCCGCTTCCCGGGCGGTCGGCATTCGGGAGACGCCCACAGCAAACAGGCCGCGGCTTCCTGCGTCCGGCAAGAACTGAACTTTCTCGCCCGGCCAAAGAGTATGGAGTCGTTTGGGCAATCCTTCCACGTCCAGATGAACTCTGTTATAGAAGTAGTCATCTCCGGTCTCTACTTCTCGGATAAACCCATATCCCTCCTGCTGGTTGAACTTAACTACCACTCCGGTGGTCATCTGTAGAGCCAGCTCTTCTCCGCCGGGACCGGCCAACATCTCCCGGAATGTGATTTCGGCCACCAGACGTTCCCGGACAGGGTCAGGCACCGGGGACGGAGCTCTGGGGTAGGGTACGGAGGGTGGAACGATGACCGGCTCCCAGACAAAGCCCAGGTGGTCCACTTCCAACTGCTCAGCGAGCTCTTCGGCCGGCACTCCATATGAGGTGGTTGGAGTAGCAGCGGCGGCACCCGGTTGTGGAGGCTCCCAAGGGGCGTGCGTGGCATATGTGGCCCGGACCTCCGTGATGGTGCCCCCGGTCTTTGCATCCCACGTTGTTTTCCAGGATACTTTCTCAGGCCGTGTGGAACCTCCCGGTCCGATTGGCAGGTCCACAAGAGAAGCTTCGCTTGCAGCCGCAAACTTAGGCCGTCCCCGGCCTAGGCTGACCAGAGCTATGGTGGTGGCCAGCTCCTCTGGTTGCCCCGACATGTTCATCTCTGTCTCCTGTATGTCCAGTAGCGACGGAGTCGATGCTGAGTCTGAGGAAAGAGGAGGCGGGCCTTCGTTTCCCGCTCTTAAACAGAATCCTCCCCCAGCCTCACGCATCATCTTGACTCCTCCACTGCGGTACTTTTTTCTTCCGAACACCGCCCACTTCGTATGTCTTCAATGCCCTGGAACTGGCGCCTCCCCTCTTTGGGCGGAGTACTCCGTGCCTCTTCCTCGGCACCGGCCAGCCCCAGGCTCTTCTTTTGGCGCCAACTTTTCGCGCCTTTTCTTCCACTTCACAGATAACGGCCCTTTCGCCGCCATCTTGTACCCGGTCCAACGCCTTGGGCACTTCTTCATCCCACCATGGGACTGGAAATCTTCGCTCATAGCCCGGATACGGTACACTCGGCACCACTTGATCTCCGGCTTCTTGGGTCCCAGGCAGGGGAATCGCATCCTGCCGACTACGCCACATGAAGTGATGTGACAGGGAGGCCTCTGGCTGTGTAGTCGTGGCTTCAAGGCGCATCCCTGGCTCCATCACTCCTTTCATGTTGGGGGCTAGCTTGCTGAGACAATGGAGATCAGTATCTTCGTCGGAGAGTGTACAAACAGTCCTCAGGCAGAAGTTGCTTGCAATAAAAGATAACATTTATTGGCACCATACAAATCCGGTCAGCACAATCCGGCAGTTTCTGTGGAGCTGGGGACAACCTGTCCAAACGCGCCCTCTAGTGGGGATATGCCCTGGGTACTCCGCTTCTCCGGGCTCCCACTTCTAGGTCAAGCACACACCGGACCCACACCAGTGGAATCAGACCTTTGAGGTTGCGTACTCCTCCGTTGCTCCGGCGTCCCCTGATGTTCCGCTCATACACACTGCCACGGATGGTCACACACTGCTGTCCCGGATCCGACTCCCTTCCACACACACACAGACCTTCCCTAGTCATACAGCCGACTACTCCTCCCCGGTGGCAACAGCCGTCCCACCCGGCCACTAGGGGGTGCCCTAACATTAAAATACAATACAATACAATATAAAAGAATATAACACTTTTAATAATAACGTTTCCGGGATAACTATGCTTTCTTTTGCAGGGGGTCTGCTCACCCACTGCAGGCCCATGCTTATTTAGCTTAAATCCTGGAGCTTTCCCAGCAGATCTTGCTGCTGTTAGAATCCATTTCTACTTTGGCCAGCCTGGTGGAAGGAACTGCTGAGGTATTCTCCTGTGCCCACTGACCTGCTACTATTGAGTCCGTTTGCTACGGTGAAGTTGATGTTCTGTATCCTTCTGTTTATTCCCCCTGTCTGTGTTTCCCTCCATTTTTATTAGTTGAGTGGCAAGTCAAGTGTATTCGTCGGCCTACTCACCAGACAGGGTGATTTTAGGGACAGCTGAGGGACCCAGGTATTCTGCTCGCCGACAAATTGAAATAAACCTGTATAGGGACCGCTAGGGAGCTCAGGAGTCAGCTTGAGGTGAGTCCAGGACATGCCCCCTCACCCCTCTCCCTAGCGGCAGGGACCTCTGTTGTATCGTGACCCTGGTGTTTCCCCTTTTTTGTTTTTGCTTTGGTAGTGCGTCAGACGCCCATTGATCTGATCGCGTTTGTCAAGTGTTATATACGGACAGATTTTACTTCGTGCGTGACACAAAGTGGTTAACTGGATGCTACACGGGGTGGGGGCGGGAGAGTTGCAACGACTGCATAGGCAAGGAAAAGAGCAGCATCAAGCAAATGGAACTCAAACAGGTCTCCCTTTATAGGAAATTAAGTTTTTGGGATTTTATTTTTATTTTTTTTTTTTAAATAAGTGACAGCATCTGCAGAAGCATGATGTAACTGAAAGTTTAGACCAAAAAAAAAAAAAAACAAACCAAAATAAAAAAAAAACAAAAAAAAAAACGCTGTTTTGGAGATGAACCATGCAGTGAAGGAGGCTTCTCTATCAGCCTTAGGATTATACATCTGTGTAAGGTCAAGAAGTGAGGCTATTTATAGAAATAAATCTTACCAAGATTAAGAATCATGATGTCCTCTGTTCTATAAGACTTCTTTGCAGATTTTACACTTTACCACCAGGGAACAGATCAAACGCTTGGAGTTAATGTTCATTTCAGTGTAGATGACAGATGAGAGCTTTAAATCAAGCATTTAGCCTAATTTTTAGTCTCAGCAGTGCACAGCGCAATACTGATATCTGCACCGTAGCATGAAAGGAGATCTTATCAGATCCAAAGTTTGTAGAATTGGGTCCAGAAACATTTGGACAGGGACTGAATCTTCGAGATTTGGGCTCATCATGCCACCATTTAAAACAACTGAGCTGCAATTGAATTAAAAAGGGTTGAACAAAAATATTCTGTAAAACATTTAGGAATTGAAACAAATTTTTCTACCAAAAGCCTCATTTCAGGGGTTCAAAAGTAATTGGATAAATTAACTATCAAAAATAAAAGGTTGATTTTTTTTAATACTTTGGTGACGTCTATGGTTTCCAGATTTCAGGCACACACTGGGTTTCCACCTCTGAAGCTATGTTGGCCTTTAATGGAGCGGACTTCAGTTGTGTGCAGGTTTCTCTGCTTTAAAGCAGTTGTCCACTACCTTTACATTGATGGCCCATTCTTCGGATAGGTCATCAATGTCTGATCGGTGGGGGTGCAGAGTTTCAGACCCCGACCTATCAGCAGTTTCCAGTGCTGATGGTGGCAGCAGGAAGTGCTCAGTTCCGGAGCTGCCCAGTTTTCTGATAGCGGCCAGGGTCTGCACATGTGCCTCCATCAGCTGATTAATGCTCTGTCCTGGGAGGTGCCATATCAGCTGATTGAGGCACATGTGCAGGCCCTGGCCGTTATCAGAAAACTGGGCAGCTCCGGAACTGAGCATTAAAGGGAACCTGTCACCAGTTTTTTTGCCCTATAAGCTGCGGCCACCACCACTGCTGTATATAAGAGCCCAGGCCGCTTGGTATAACAAAAAAAAAAAAAAAAAAAAAAAAAAAAAAAAAACCCACTTCAGAATACTCACCTAAGAAGGTCGCTTCAGTCCACAACGGTCAGAGGGGTGGCACAGTTCTCAGGGACCGGCACTCTTTCGGCCATCTTGCTCTGCCTTATTCTGAAGCCGCGGTGCATGATGCGTCTACATCATATACACTCGCGCCGGCATTGAGGTCCTGCGCAGGCGCACTTTGACCTGAGCCTAAAGTGCGCCTGCGCACAACCTCAATGCCGGCGTGTGTGTATGACGGTGACACGTCATGCACCGCAGCTTCAGAATAAGGAACAGCAAGATGGCCAAAAGGGTATGCGCCGGTTCCTGAGAACTGTGCCACCCCTCCGACCGTTGCGGACTGGAGCGATCTTCTAGGTGAGTATTCTAAAATGTTTTTTTATGTTATACCCAGCGGCCTGGGCTCTTATATACAGAATTTTAGAATGCTGTATATAAGAGCCCAGTAGTGGTGGCCACAGCTTAGGCTAAGTTCACACTTCCGATGTTTTGCATCAGTCACATGCGTTGCTTGACGCATGTGACTGATGCGTTGTACAACAGATGACAAAGAAAGAATTTCATTGTCGGCCTCCGTTGTGTGCTGGGGCGGAGCTGAGGACAGGAGAGAGAGAGCGAGAGAGACTACATGCGTAGTGCGGGAGGGGGCGGAGCGGGGCCGTGGTGCTGAGGACTTCAGTGCTGCGGGGACTGCAGGGCTGGGGACAAGTGTGTGTGTGTGTGTGTGTGAACACATGCAGAGTGCGGGAGGGGGTGGAGCCGAGTGGTGAAGTGTCGGCCTCCTTGCACACTGTATCCAGGGTAAATATCGGGTATAAGCAAAGCACTTTTTGCTTGGTTACCCGATATTTATCTTGGATACCAGCTTAGCCCATGCTCCCTGCCCCCTTAACCATTGTAAATATCGGGTAACTAACCAAAGCGCGTTGCTTGGTAACCCGATGTTTATCCTGGTTACGGGGGCAGGGAGCCAGAGAGCATGCGCAGCAAAATCCTACGGATCGCGCTGCTCAAAAGACGTTACAGGCTGCGTTGCTCCCGCCCGGCGGTCAGTTAAACGACTGACCGTGACGCAGCGGATGCAACGCAGCATCAGTCGCAATCCGTCACTAATAGAAGTTTATGGGGAAAAACTGGATTCCTGCAAAATATTTTGCAGGATACCGTAATTCCTCAAGGCTACGGATTGTGACTGATGCAAAACAACGGAAGTGTGAACTTAGCCTTATAGGGCAAAAAACTGGTGACAGGTTCCCTTTAAGAATTCATCTGGCTACTTCTGTCTTCAGTCAAATCATTGATAAAACACTACAGTAGTGACCAACTGCAATTGGAAGCCACATGTGTGCTTTGTATCATGAGCTGTTCCATGCCTTCTCCATACCTTCTTCCCATCATTCTGGTACAGGTTGATCTTCATTCCAGCTATCCAATAAATGCTTTTCCAGAACAGATTTCATTTATTTGTATAAATACATGTGTGGTCAATATAAAGGACTGGCACATGACTTATGTCTTCCAAAGACAATACTAAGGACCAGGGGGCACTCACTGAGAGTGGAAGAAAAGAGATTTCGGCAGCTAAATAGGAAAGGGTTCTTTACAGTTAGAGCAGTCAGACTGTGGAATGCCCTACCACAAGACGTAGTAATGGCAGACACTATAACTTTTAAAGAAGGGCTGGATGATTTCCTCACTACACACAACATTGTTGGTTATAAGTGATTTGGGGAGAAAATGTAGAACTGGTGGAGGAAGGTTGAACTAGATGGACCTAGGTCTTTTTTCAACCTAAGTAACTATGTAACTTGTCTGGCTATTTTGATGTTTTTTCCTTGGCAACGTTTAATTTGGCCTATTTGTAAAGGCTGATTAATGGTTTGCACCTTGTGGTGAACCCTCTGTATATGCGCTCATTAAGTATTTTCTGTATGGTAGAATTAGACACTGAAACACCTTCCTAGAGCGTTTGTTACTTGGGTGGATATCATGAAGGGGTTTCTCTTCACCATGGAAAAGGATTCTCACATCATTCACCACGGTTGTCTTCGTGGACGTCCAGGCCTTTTTGAGGTCCCAAGCTCAACAGTGAGGGGGTTTTTTTGTTACAGAATGTACCAAACTGTTCATTTGGCCGCTCCTAACATAATCACTCACTCTTTATCAGCCTAATGATTGGTTGTTTCTCTTTTATTGAGAGCACCTTTAACTGCATGTTATGGGTTCAGATCAACAGCTTCCAAATGCACATGCCACACGAGGAATACAGACCTTTTACCGACTTAATGTTTCATTTTTTCCTCCCCTTCAGAGAGCCATAACTTTTTTATTTTTCCATCAATATTGCCATATCAGGGCTTATTCATTACCACTATACCACTAGTGTTACCAAATAATGTATTGGTAAACAAAATTAAAAAAAAAAAAAAATCCAAATATGGTGAATGTGAAATTCCTCAATGTTTTTTTTTTAATATATTCACCATGTTCACTATATGGTAAAACTGACCTGGCATTATGATTTCCCAGGTCAGTATGAGTTTATAGATACCAAACATGTATACTTTTACCTAAGTGGTGAAAAATTCAGAAGTTTGTCCAAAGACAGAATAGTGCTTTTGTCGGCATTTTCCAAGACACTAAAGGGTGTTTTACATGCTGCGACATCGCTAGCGATCGCGTTAGCGAAGTGAAATTCTAGATCGCAAGTGTGATCTTTCGAGAGCGCACATGCGTAAAATGACCTATATGCGATCTCGAAAGATCGCACTTGCGATCTAGAATTTCACATCGCTAACGCGATCGCTAGCGATGTCGCAGCGTGTAAAGCACCCTTTAGTGTTCTCATTTTTTTTAGGATCTTGGGTCAGGGATGGCTTACTTTTTGTCTTGAGCTGATGTTTTTAATAATTTAATATTTGTGTAGATGCAATGTTGTGATCGCCTGTTATTGCATTGTAAAGAAATGTTGCTGTGACCAAAAACGTATTTTTGGCATTTGGAATTATTCTCGCCACACTGCGTACCGTTCAGAATAATTGAGGTTATATTTTGAAGCGCAGGCATTTCTGAACGCAGCGATAATTTTTTTTTTTTTTTACGGTTTTATCAATGGCGCAAAAACGGGAAGATTTGAACTTGGGTTAACCTAACTTTTTTTTTTTTTTTTTTTAATAGCCCCCTATGCATTCCATGTCTGGTCTAGACATTTTCTATGTGAATTTATTCTTCTTTACTGTAAGGCGCTCTCTACCCAAAATACACAATTTTACCAGCAGGTGGTATGAAATCAAATACAAAGTGAAAGAAACAAGCTGAAATCTGGCAGCTCTTCAAAGTCACCAGAGTAAAGGCTATACTAGATCAAATCTTCACCTTTTCTATAAGCCTCACCAAAAAACACTAGCACATGTCCAATGAGATAACAAAAGGATGAAATCTGAAAGATCTTAGAATTTCAAGAAATTAAATAAGTAAATCTAAACCAGAGTAATATTAATATTCTTAATTCACTTATATAGCACCATTAATTGCACAGCGCTTTATATACATCAGCAACACTGTTCCCCATAGAGTTTACATTGTGAGCCGCAATCAGTATGTCTTTGGAGTGTGGGAGGAAACCAGAGAACTCAGCGGAAACCCACAGACACAGGGAGAACATAAACTCCTTGCAGATGCTGTTCACTTACAAATACAGTTGTATTATAGCAGAATTATCTGCTGTTAGCAACTCCATTCCCAGTTGCTTCAGCTCCTATACTTGAATGGGTCAGCTACCAGCAAATTAAGGCTAGGTTCACATTTCGGCAGTTTTTCATCAGTCACATGCTTTGCTTGACGAATGTGACTGATGCGTTGTACATTGTCGGACTCCGTTGTGTGCAGGGGGCGGAGTGCGAGGTGGGTGGAGCCGAGCGGTGCCGTGGCGCTGAGGATGTCCGTGCCGCAGTCTGCATGGCTGGGGACAGGTGTGTGTATGTATACATGCGGAGTGGGAGTGCGGGAGGGGGCGGAGCCGAGCGGGGAAGTGTCGGACTCCCTGCACACGTAGCCAGGGAAAATATCGAGTAAAAACTAAGCAAAGCACTTTGCTTGGTTACCCGATATTTACCTTGGTTACCAGCATACACCGCTTTGCGCTGGCTCCTTGCACACGTAACCACGGTAAGTATCGGGTAACTAGGCAAAGCGCATTGCTTGGTAACACGATGTGTATCCTGGTGTGCAGGGAGCCAGAGAGCATATGCAGCGAAATCCTACGGATTGCGCTGTTCAAAAAACGTTACAAGCTGCGTTCCTTCCGCTCCGCGGTCAGTCGTTCCACGACAGATCGGTCGGGCGGAGGATGCAACACAGCATAATCAGTCACAATCCGCCGCTCATACAAGTCTATGGGAACAACGGAATCCGCCAAACGGATTCCGTTGTTTACCAGAGCTGCAGATTGTGACTGATACAATTTAATGGAAGTGTGAACCTAGCCTTAGGCACCTGGATTGATATAACTACTGTATATTAGGAAGGTATAACATCTTCTATAGGGAGTGTAGAAGAGCTTTGCGAGTGTGATTTGGCTTAAAAGGAACCTGTCCGGTCAAAAAATGCATTCTGACCTACAAGCAGCAGCCTGTGTGAGCTGCTAACCCCTTCCTCCCCATCCCCGTGTTATATTGGGTAATATGAAAGTAATAAAATAACGTTTTATTACTTTCATATTCCCTATGTAAATGACAGGGTCTCTAGCCCCATGAGCGTCTCATCGCCCTGTGGGCGTGATACCATGGATTTACATAAGCGACGTGACAGTCACTACTTCAGAATCTTGCACTTGATTGCATTACCCTTTGCCTAGAATTTGGGGCTTTTTTTTATTATAAAAGTCTGTGTGCAGTACATGTATGTTTGAGCATTTTATGGAGATCTTGCAAGAGCTTACCATTCATCTTGGTTTTTGCGTGTCGGCTTCTGATGCGCACTGCACATGCTCAGAAGACACCTGCGGTTCTGATCATGCGCAGTGCGCATCAGAAGGCAAGAAGCAAGCGCCAGGATGAGAAGGCGACGAGAATGGTAAGTGTGCACACGCAAGATTCTGAAGCTGCAGACATGACGTCGCTCATGTAAATCCATGGTATAACTGAGCCATGTTTCATGTTGCTTGCGCCTGCCTTTTCAGCTTTGCCTATGGGTTTTCAATAGGATTGAGACCAGGGTTTTATGATGGCCACTCCAAAACAATGATTTTGTTATCTTTAAGCCACTTTGTAACCAGTTTGGCCGTATGCTTTGTGGCATTGTCCATTTGAAGATCCATTTCAGCCCAAGCTTTGAGTTCCTGGATGATGTCTTGAGATGCTGCTTCAGTATTGCCACATAATCTTCTTTCCTCATGATGCCATCTATTTTGTTAAGTGCACCAGTCCCTCCTGCAGCAAAACAACCCCACAACATGATGCTGCCACCCCCGTGTTTCTCAATTGGGATGGTGTTCTTAGGCTTCAAAGCTTCTCCCCTTTTCCTCCAAACGTTATACAATGGTCATTATGGCCAAGTAGTTCAATTTTAGTTTTGTCAGACCACAGGACATGTCTCCAAAAATTAAGATCTTTGTTCCTGTGTGCATTTTCAAACATTACTCTGGCTTTATGTTTCTTTTGGAGTAATGGCTCCTTCCTGGCAGAGAGGCCTTTCAGCCCATGTTGATACAGTACTCGTTTCACTGTAGATAATGCCACAATCTTGCCAGCTTCCACCAGCATCTTCACAAGGTCTTGCTTTTGTTCTTGGATTGATATGCACATGTCTGACCAAAGCACATTCATATCTGGTACACACAACCCATCTCCTTCCTGAGCAGTATTATGGGTGGACATTCCCATCTGGTGTGTATTTGCGTAAAATTGTTTGTACAGATGAACGAGGCACCTTCAGGTATCTGGATAATGCATTCAAGGATGAACCAGACTTGTGCAGTTGCACAATTCTTTTCCTGAGATCTTGGCTGATTTCTTTTGACTTTCCCATGGTGCTACACAGAGAAGCAGTGTGTTTCAGGTGTACATTAAAATACATCCACAGGTGTGTCTCTAATCTTAAATTAGATGTTGCCAATAAACCTATCAGAAGCTTCCAAAGACATGACATCATCCATGGGCTGTCCCACATTGTTTAAAGGCATAATACTCTTAGTGTATGTAAACATTTGACTTTGCAGAAAGTAATAAAAATGCCTTAAATATTCCCTTTCTCCCTCTCATTATTCTGGCATTTGGCAAATATAAATAATTCTGGTAGTCCTAATTGACCTAAACCGAGAAAACATGATTTCATGTCAGATAGTGAGAAAAACATACAGATGTGTCTTTTTAGATAGTGTATGTAAACTTCTGGTTTCAACTGTATATGATGGAGCCAAGTCCCAGAGACGGAAACTCATCATATGGACTTTAGTTACACAGAATGACTCCTCTATGACAGGCCGCTTTATACTGCACAGACGCGATTTAAAAAAATGAAATTTAAGAGTAGAATTCGTGGAAGTTGCTGCAAATAACCCATGACCTGCAAACAAGTTTCTCAATAATAGATTAGGTTCTTGAGCTAGCAAAATTAAAGGGGAGATTCATTTGCTAAACATAAGTTTATTAGGAGTATTAAAGACTGCACTAAATGCTTAAAAATATACACACACACACACACACACACACACACACACACACACACACACACACACACACACACACACACACACTCGCTCTGATAAACAACGCAATCCGTTTGGCGCATTCTGTTTCCCATAGACTTGTATGAGCAGCGGATTGCGACTGGTGCCCTTGCATTGCATCCTCCGTCCGACTGATCAGTTGTGGAACGACTGACTGTCGGCCGGCAGGAACGCAGAACGTAACTTTTTTTTGAGCAGCGGAATCCTTTTGTTTTCACTGCGCACGCTCAAATCTTGTGTTTAATCACTCAAATGAATGTCTCGCTCTCTTGGCGGCCGAACGATCAGCTGATCTCCTGGCCGCTGGCTTTTGAGAGCAATCAGCCGATCTCCTGGCCGCTGGCTTTTGAGAGCAATCAGCTGATCTCCCGGCCGCCCCATGTGCCCCATGTGTCTCCTAACAATGTCAGGAGACTGCACGGCTTTTTCTTCTGGGGTGTAAGTGTGAAGGCTGCCGCAGTAAAGTGACAATTGGTGTCTACAGATTGGGGAGGAGTCAGGGGGTATACAGGAGCACCAAGCTAGATTTTTTTTTTTTTTTTTTTTTTATAATCATCTAAGCAGTATTTTGGGGCCATTAAGGAGGCCAGCTATTTAATATGTAGCCAAAGCCAATCACTAGCACTATATACTCATTTTGCGACCACAACCGATTTCCAAAAGATAAGATCTACATAGAATGCTCACACACATTGGTACTGTACACAGACTTTTATAGTAAAAAAAAAAAAAAAAAAAAAGTCCCAAATTCTAGGCAAAGGGTAATGCAATCAAGAAGCAATATGCTTAGAATATCAGATATTTAGTAAGAGTCTGAGGAGTGCCATCTGGGTCACTGTTCCACAGAACTCTTCATCCCAGAAATGAGCAGCAATCTGACGTCACCACCTCCATCGTTGTGATACAAGTCAGAAGCTTAGAAATCCCAACAAGGACGACATCTGCAAGGAGTTTGTATGTTCCCTATAACTGAGAATAAGGAAGCTTAATGGGAACCTGTCAGCAGCAATATGCACCCAGAACCACGGGCAGTTCTGGGTGTATATTGCTAATCCCTGCCTAACCGTCCCTGTGTACACTAGAATAGATAAAGAGACCTTTAGGAAAAGTATTTCTAAAGATCGGATATGAAATGCTAATGAGGGCGGGGACTAGTCGCAAGGGCGTTAGTTCCTGCGCTCATTCTGCCCTCTTAGCATGGTAGCACACCTACAGGAGCATACTAACATGCTATTCAATGCAGCATCATCAGCGGGGACGTGCGTACCTCGTTGATCAGAATGCCTGCCACTTCCGGCCATGTGCACTAGACCTCTGAAGCCAAGATGCGTACACCCGGCTTCACACTGCACATGACCGGAAGTCTCCGGCATTCAGATCAGCGGTCACAGTAGACACAGGCACACGTTGTTGAGGCTGCATTGAACAGCTCGTCAGCACGTCCATGTGGGCATGCTAAGAGGGCGGAATGTGCGCAGGACCCAACGCCCAGGGGACTAGTCCATGCGCTCATTAGCATATCATAAATAAAATAAGGTATAATAATTAATAATAAAATAATAATTAAATAAGGTATTTATAATTTTGGCTGTGTGCCAAACATTTTTTAGATTACAAGCATGTATTCCCTCAGTTTGTGCCGGTCCCCCCCCCCCCCCCGACACTCCAAAGACATACTAAGAATTTACACTGAGCCCCAATGGGGAGAGTGACGATCAGGTCTATAAAGCGCTGTCTAATATGATGGTGCTATGCAAATAGGGCAACTTCTTGAATGTATTTATTTTCCTTGACAGCAGAGAATTCCATTAGGCCAGATTCACACTTGTGAGTGCCTCTCGTGTAACTCACATCGCCAGGCACAGCCTGCCGCCCTCAGGACAGGAGTGTCTTAGCTGCATAGAGATACATGCAGCCGACTCGCTCCCATGAGGAGAGTGTGCGCAGTGCCTGGTGATGCGACACGAGGCACTCACAAGTGTGACTCTGGCCTTACAGGGTACAAGAAACTTTACTTATCTGCTGCTCCAATGATTCATGTCACTCCTGCAGGAATAATCTCATGCTAATTAGTCATGTGACCGCTGCAGACAGTCACTGGTCTTGGAGGCGTGGACAGCTGACAGGTAAGTCATGGTTCAGGTGTCATTTTATAATAATTCCTGGACAAGCCTTTTCTGTAGATGTGTCGCTCCTGACAGATCAGGCCAGGGATAGAGTTGCTCGTTTACCTCTATAGGAAAGTGCTTGGGAGCTTGGGGGTACATGCCAAGGAGACAGGATGCTGATGGACTGTAGAGGTGGCATGTAACCACGGCAACAAGCAATTTAGGAATTTAATTATCCCCCGACTCTTGAAAGCAGATAGGATTTTTTTTAACAATTGCAAATTATGATTGTGTTTACAAGCTCTTTGCAATTTTAACCATTTATGTGGAGACAGCGTCTGCGTGCTGATAAGGCTAAACTCACTTTCGGAGTTCCCCCTCCTCTTATGTGATCCTGCTCTTCTCTCCCCAAAAGTAGATCTTGAGTGCAGCTAAAGTACATTCAGCACATGATGTCTGGTCTGGAGAAGATGTATGGAAACTGACCAAGTGTATGGGGGGGGGGGGGGTCCTTAAAGTAAACCTGTCAGGTCCAATATGCACCCAGAAACACGAGCAGTTCTGGGTGCATATTGCTACTCCGTGCCTAACCATCCCTGTATACACTAGCATAGGTAAAGATCTTTAGATTTTTTTTTTCTAAATTTCATCTTTTATCGTATGCTAATGAACGCGAGGATTAGTCCCATGAGCACTACCTCCCTGGGCAGTAGCCCCCATTAGCATGTTAGTACGCTCCTGTGGGCATGCTAATGAATGTGCAGAGTCACTGGATGATCTCTCTCACCTCTCCGCTGCCTGACGCTGTATTTCAGCTCAGTGCGCATGACCCCGGACTTCCAGTCATGAGCCCTATGAAGCTGGGTGTACGCGTCCTGGCTTCAAAGTGAAGTAGTGCGCATGTCTCAAACTCCGGGGTCATGTGCACGGAACCGAAATCCAGCGTCGGTGCAGCGATGGCAGCGGAGAGGTGAGCGAGATCATCCTGTGACACTGCGTATTCATTAGCATTTTAGTACGCCCACAGGGGCGTATTAACATACTAATGGTGCCAACTAGCCAAGGGAACTAACGCCCAGTGGACTAGTCCTTGTGCTCATTAGCATAAAATAAAAGATCTTTAGAAATACTTTTTCTAAAGATCTCTTTATCTATGCTAGTGTACATAGGGACAGTTAGGCAGGGGTTAGCAACATGCATCCAGGACTGCTTGTGGTTCTGGCTCCGTATTGGACCTGATAGGTTCCCTTTAAGATAGTTGTTGGCCTGACTCCTCCATACACATTATACCGAGGGCTTGTGTGTTCTTTATGAGAGCTGCTGCCAGATTACTCCAGCGACAGCTCAGGGAGAAAAGGACTGACAGTCCGAAATCAGGCAAGTCAGATCCTTAGCATCCCTGACGTGGTCTGTCGGAGGCCCCCGTACCAATTAGACTCTTTCAAGCCTGTTAATATCAGAGGGTACAGCCAACATTAGACTAGGGGCCTTTAGTGGCCAAAGCAACAAATCAAAGTGAGACAGAATCGGTGATTCCCATCCAGGCTCCCATGCTGGTTCTGGCCAGACCTCAATCTGTGTACCATCAGCGATCTGACGAGGACAGGCACAAATTGACGGCCATGCTGAACTCACAGTGAAGGATTCATTGTGCACTGTTAGAAGTGAATGTGCACAGGGATTGGCTGCAGACGGGAATCCTCCAGCACCTGTCACCTCAGAGGAGACTCACTGCACCCAAATGCATCTCAAGGCTCTGGCCAACTGGTCCAGGAAGCCATTATCTATCCCCCATGAGATGGCTGGATTGTCATTGTAAAGAAGCACTTGTACCTTGCCCCTCCCCCCCCCCCATCTCATTGTAGATTGTAAGCTCTCACAAGCAGGGTTGACATTTTTCCCTTTAAATATTGTATCTTCTATAATTGTTACTTGTTTGTATATGTTTATGTATATGATATGTATATGAGCCTCCTGAATTGTAAAGCGCTGCGGAATATGTTGGCGCTATAGAAATAAAGATTATTATTATTATCACTGACAGCAGGTATCATCTGTAACACAATCAGTTACACCAGACAGTGCACAATACAGCATCACCCCACCATACACCTCTCACCTCCTCACAATAGTCAGAAAGTAAGTGCTATGGGATTTCTACGCCTTACCATTCTTTAAATCTCTGCTTGCTGTCAGTGAATTAACCTATCTGGAGATACTGATCATGCAGACACATACAAACAAGAAAGTTACAGATCTCTGCTGGGTACAAGGTGTGGCTGAATGAGAGGTGATCACTCCGGCTGAGAGGACCCCAAATCTTGGGTGGTGGGGGGGGTATCACAAACTTGGTCATTTAAACTTTGCAGCCATTTAATTGGCCTGTAAGGCCCCACTGCAAGAAATGAAAGCTGCTATTAACCCCTGCCCTGCTGATCAGATACACCCCCATTACAAGCCCAGGCACACAGTGATGGCCGTCAGTGGCACATTACCATGCTGTGCTGGGCAGTAATGTGCTCACTGCGGATACACAAGCCGCCCTCCACCTGCACATACAGCCCCAGATGACAGCTGTGACGCCGGCCCCTCCATGCCCCCTCCCGGCCGCACTGCCCTTCCCCGGCCTGTCCCTCCATCACTCACTGAAGTAGATGCGGTACTCCAGGCTGTTGGCCTTGGCCCTCTGCTCGGTGCTGAATGCCATGCTGCCGCTCCTCCGCTCTGGCTGACGTTACACAGTGAGACCAGGCCGGCTGCGCACAGCTCCCAAATCCCCGCACACACCTTCCCGGCTCCTATTTCATTGGCCGCAGAGCCTGTGGGCGTGTCTTAGGTACGGGCTCCTGTCAAAAGAAATTTGTTTGCATCGCTCACACCCACAGAACTGGGAGCCAATCGTCGCCGTTCATAGCGAGTGGGCGTGGTCTACAACACGCAATGAATGAACGATGAGTGACGTCATGAGCGCAGCGGCAGACAGTAGCTGCGGCCCCGCCTTCTGTGTGACGTCAGCCATCAGTGCTGTCGCCACGTGGAGTTAGTGCTGTGGAAGTCTCCGGCGCCGGCACAGCAGCTTCTGCTGCTATAGTGACCTATAGTGTGTGCTGAGGAGACTTCAGTGCGCAGGCGCTGGGAACAGAAACTGGAAATCAAAAGTCCACACACAGGGGCATGCTCCAGTGCGGATTTATCTTTGGTGCAACCTGTGCAGCCTCACAGGGGCCTGAGGGGTGAGGGGGCCCATTCCCACCTACAAAAAAGGCGGAATTGTGAATTATGAGGCGCTTCTGGACTGCAAAGGGCCATAAACTGTTTTTGCACAGGGCCCTCTTTTCTCTGTGGCCACTAGTGAGTCCACACACAGCCAGCAATGTCAGGGAGCGTCCACCATACATGAGGCAGGAAGTTCGGGTAGAAGACCCTCAAGGCTGCTTTACACCAGACAATCTATCGTGCGATAGATCGTCGGGGTCACGGTTTTTGTGACGCACATCCGGCATCGCTGGCAATGCCGGCCTGTGTGACACCTCCTAGCGACGCAGTATCGCTCACAAATCGTGAATCGTGTACTGCTCGCTAGGTTCCATAATATCGTTTAATTTAGTAGTTCATCGTTTCCGGGGTAGCACACGCCGCTCCGTGTGACACCCCAGGAACGATGAACAGCAGCTCACCTGCGTCACGCGGCCGCAGCCGGCTATGTGAAGGAAGGAGGTGGGCGAGATATTTACGTCCCGCTCATCTCCGCCCCTCCGCTTCCATTGGCCGGCGGCCGTGTGACGTTGCTGTGACGCCAAACGTCCCTCCCACTCCAGGAAGTGGACGTTCGCCGCCCACAGCGAGGTTGCACGAGAGGTAAGTATGTGTGACGGGGGTTATTGACTTTGTGCGACACGGGCAGCGATTTGCCCGTGACGCAAAAAGGATGGGGGCGGGTACGATCGATTGTGAAATTGCACAATCGGTCGTACCGTGTAAAGCAGCCTTCAGTCTGTGCATTGTGGTCATATATAGAGAGCTGTGCCCAGTGTTGGGCTTTGTCCAGGGGAGGGTGTGCTGGTCTGCCCATGGAGGATACACACCCAGTACGTGCGATTCTACACAGAAGAGGTGGCAGCACGTCCTACTTTAGGATGTTTTAAACACATCCGTTTTTCGCCGTGCGGCACAAATCGGAAAAAACTGGTGCAACGGATCCGGCGAAAAAACGGATCTCTTGCATCCGTTTTTCCATGCGTTCCTTCCGGTTTTTGACGGATCCGTTGTACTACTGAAAAAACATCCATCGGCAGTATCCGTTTTTTGCCGCATTGTGCCGGATCCGGCGTCCATAGACTTCCATTATAAAACACGCTGTATGGCGCCGGATCCGGTGCGATGCGGTTTTCGCCGGAGACAAAAAACGTTCCCCTGGGCGTTCCATCCGGCCGTCGCACAATCAAATTTTGCCGGATCCGGCAAAAGCCGGATGCAACGCAAGGCCATGCGGCACAAACCGGCGCTAATACAAGTCTATGGAAGAAAGAACGTATCCGGCCGCAATGGACGCCGGATCCGTTCTTTCCGTTTTTTTTACCGGATTGTGCTGCACGGCTAGAAACGGATGTGTGAAAGCAGCCTTAGGCTATATGCACAAACTGCAACCAAAAATGCACCTTGTCACAGAGAGCCTGGAAATGTAATAAAAATGATGGTGTATTTTTGCCGCGTTTTAGTTAATGCATTTTTTAAAGGAGAAACAAAATATGATAGGATAATTGATAGCTAGAATGGATAGATGAATAGATAAAATAGAAAGAAATAACAGAATGGCTCGATAGAGGGATAGCTAGCTTGGACAGCTGTTTTTTATAATTTTTCTGGGGGGTAAAAAAATAACGGGGGGTCCTCCCCATTTTTCATAACCAGCATAGGAACAGCAGCAGCAGGCTGCAACCCTCAGCTGTCTGCTGTACCTTGGCTGGTTATGAAAAATAGAGGGGGATCCCATGTTTTTTTTTTAATTATTTGATTTATTTAAAATGACGTGAGGTCCCCCCATTTTTCTAAAACCAGCCAAGGTGCAACAGACAACGGGATGCTGATATTATTAGGATGGGAAGGGCCATCGTTATTTGGCCCTTTCCAGCCTAACTTTATAGCAGCCCACAGCTGCCCAAGAATTGGCGGCACAATTCTGGTGCTGGGCCCAGCTCTACCCGTTACCCTGGTGCGGTGGCAATCAGGGTAATAAGAAGTTAATAACAGCCCACAGCTGCTAAGCAGCCCTAGCTTAGTGATGGCAGGTGTCTATGAGACACCCCCCATCACTAATCTGAAAGTGAAAGTAAATAAACACAAACACCCAAAAAATCCTTTATTTGAAATAAAAGACAAAAAAACACCTTCTTTCAATTCTTTATGAACCTCCCAAATACCCTTCCAGGTCCGACATAATTCACATGAGGTCCGACAGCGATTCAGCTCTGCTACATCCCTGTTCTGTCACAGCGCGCGTAATACAGGACTTTTAAGGTGTTTGTGTTTATTTACTTTCACTTAAAGATTAGTGATGAGGGGGTGTCTTATAGACTCCTGCCATGACTAATCTAGGACTTAGTGGCAGCTATGGACTGCAATTGGGGTAATAAGGAGTTAATGGCAGCAGCCCATAGCTGCCACTAAGCCCTACACCCCACATCACTAATCTGTAAGTGAAAGTAAATAACCACAAACAGCCAAGAAAATCCTTTATTTAAAATAAAATAAAAAGCCACCCTCTTTCACCATTTTATTAACCCCCAAAACACCCCTCCAGGTCCGAAGTAATCCACACGAGGTCCCACGACGCTTCCAGCTTTGCTACATCTCTGTCCTGTCACAGCCAGCGGTCATATAGCACGGCTGCCAGCTGTGAGTGTGGACAGAGCCACAGCAATCAGAATAAACTAGGGTGAACCCCTGACGTCATAGCTATGGGTCCCGCAGTACGGCGGGTGTCGCAGCAATGACGTCACGGCCGGGTTCACTGCGGTTCAGGCTGCTGCTGAAGTGAGCCTCACGTTCGGCTGTGCCGTCACTCACATGAGTCCTCCAGCTGCGGCTCACTTGAGTCGCAGCCTGATGTGCGTTCACAGGTGGAGGACTCGAGCTGTGACAGCAAACATCTGAGTGACGGCACCGCCGATCCCGCTGCTCACTTCAGTCACTCGGGTGGTTTGCTGTGACAGCTTGAGAACTTCAGCTGTGGAGCCTGAACTACACGCCTAGGCTACATGCGCACGCTGCGTTTTTGCTGCGTTTTTGGCTGCAGTTTTGTTGTCAGGAGTTTCTGACATTTGACTTCCCAGCAAAGTCTATGAGAAGTCAGATTTGCTATGCGCACATTGCAGTTTATTTGTCAGCGTTTTATTTGTCAAAAGTTTGTGACAAAAAAAATGCAGCATGTTCATTCTTCCTGCATTTTTGTCAACATTTGTCACAAAAACGCAGCAAAAACTCATGTTGTGAAAAACAACGCACCGAAAACGCAGCAAAAACGCACCTACAATTCCAAGCATTTTTTGTGACATTTCCAGGCTCTCTCTGACAACGTGCAGTTTGGCTGCAGTTTTGGCTGCAGTTTGTGAACACAAAAAGATGCAGCGTGCGCATGTAGCCTTTACCACCTCGAGCGTTGTTCAGCACAGAGCCGCCCATCTGCAGTTCGGGGTTACAAATGGCCCAATTTCCATTATGGCTATTTGAACCTGCCCTCATTCAGACAGTGAGTTTTCTGGTACAGGAGAAAAAAACTGATTTTAATCAGTATTTGCTTTGTGTGGCAGATTTTACTATTAGTGATGTTCACCGTGTGCTAGCCATGATAGCACATGGAGAGCAGGAACCTTTTACTCACCTGTCCCCGGCGCTGCTGTCCCGGGTGTTGCTGTCCCCGGTGCTGATGTCTCCGGCGCTGCTGCTGCTTCCGTGTCCACAGTGCAGTGAATATGCATGAGCATAGTGAGCAAGCTTGGAAGCAAATGACAGTAACACCGAAGACAGCAGGGCTGGACATAGGCGAGTATAGAAAAATTGTTTTATTTCAAAGACACGTGTTTTCTCCGGTACGTGTCACACTGATTACATCAGTGTATGGTCCGTGTGACATCAGTGCTACCAGAGAAAAACTGACTTGTCTCCATGCGGAACACACGGACACCCGTGTGCACCACACAGACACACGGTCCTTGTATAAACACTGATGTGTGTGCAGACCCATTGATTTTAATGGGTCTGTGTATGTCCATGTCTCCGGTACCTATAAAAACGGATCTCATACGTACCTAAATCACTGACGTGTAAAGGGGGCATTACAAATTACAGTAGGGTCACACTAGATTTTCGGACCGAGTGCTGTCTGAAAAAAACTAAAAGCACTCAGAGCAATATTATTCAAAAGGGCCATTTAAATGAAAGTATTTTTACATAAAGCAAATAGTTATATAAAAAAGTGAACAGCTCCATAGATTATAATTGGGAAGGTGTTCTATCCATGAAAAACTCATGTGACTCCATGAATGAGGCCTTACCTTACCTCTTTCACACAAGTATTTGTCACCAATATGTCGTTTGTTTTATATTGATTGAAATTTAAGAATAATGTGAATAAATGCCTATTTTTTTTTCTCAAAAAAATACAACATGTCATTTTGATCTATTTTACTGAAGGAATAACTGCCAAAACCTAACCCCCCTATTAGATATTGCGTTGCACCTCTCATCAAATAACATTAACAGTAAATTACACAAACTTTACTTGCCTGCATTTCAGAAAGTATACATCCAACCAGTGGCGTAACTAGAGTTTGATGGGCCCTGGTGCAAAATTTGGACCGGGGCCCCCCTCCACGTACACCGACACTTAGGGAACGGGATAATGACACTGACACTTGGGGTACAGAATAATGATGCTGACACTTGGCTCTTACCCTCAGCACCCAGGTTTCCCATGATCTGAAATCCCTCTATCAGCACCCAGCTTTCCCATGTTTTGATAACCATCTTGTCCTCTGCACTCAGCTTTCCCATGCTCTGCTATACATCTTTCCCTCAGCACCCAGCTTTCCCATATCAGAGCATGGGAAAGCTGGGTGCTGAGGGAAACAGCCTTTTTCCCTCAGCACAAAACATTCCCATCCCATGCTTGTATCTTTGTCCCCCCTTGTATATAGTTCTCCAAATACTATAATGGCCCCCTTATAGCCTTCCATATAGTATAAAGGGTCCCACATAACCCTTCATATATTAGAATGTACCACCATAGTCCTCCATGTATTATAATGCATTTCCCATAGTTCTCCATGTATTATAATTCACCCCATAGTCCTCCATATATTATACTGCACCACAGTCCTCCATGTATTATAACGCACCCCCATAGTCCTCCATGTTTAAAGTAGCCTCCCTATATTATAATGTAGCCCCCATAGTCCTATATGTATTGCAATGCAGCCCCATATACCTTCATTTTGTATTATGCAGCCCCATACTCCTCCATGTATAATGCACCCATATAGTCCACGTATAAGGTGTCCTTCATGTTTATTATGCAGCCCCATAGACCTCCATGTATAATGCAGCCCCATAGACCTTCATGCATCATGCAGCCAGCGCCCCCCCCAGGGCCTCCATGTGTCATGCAGCCAGCCCCCCCCAGGGCCTCCATGCATCATGCAGCAAGCCCCTCAGTGTCTCCATGTGTCATGCAGCCAGCCCCTTCCCAGGCCTCCATGAGTCATGCAGCCAGCCTCCCCCCCAAGGACTCCATGTGTCCTGCAGCCAGCCCCCCTGTTACGGTTGCTGCGAGCACTGGAGACTATGTCCAGATTTCTTGCTACTGCACATGTGCGAGCGCTGGAGACTAAGTCAAGATTTCTTGCTACTGCACATGTGCGAGCGCTGGAGACTAAGTCCAGATTTCTTGCTACTGCACATGTGCGAGCGCTGGAGACTAAGTCCAATCTTGGAGCCATTGCACATGTGCGGGTGACATCATCGCTGACACGAGGTCACATGTCTCTGACACCTTCTATGCCGATTGGTCGCTGGTCATGTGCTTGTGACGTCTTGCTCGGTGATAGGCCAGCATGACGTCACTCCTGTCGTTCTGGAAGCGGATTGGCTCTGGTGTCCTCCATCTTGGATGAGGCACAGAGTCTATATAAGACCCTGACACACGCCGCATGGTGCTCAGTCCTCTTGGTTCATGCATATGAGTAGACGCTCTGTGCGCGTTCCTCTAGGCATTCCTCTGTCTATGCTAGGTGAGCGCTACCGGCAGGGTAGCGTTCTTATACCTTACAGCTTCGGCTGCTGTCCGTATCCTTACCTCTTAGGGGAGCGGACATAGGCAGGTGCCTGAGGCACATGGTCTGGCTGGGCCTTGTGATTGTACTCGTAGGTGGACGTTGCCGCTAGGGTAACGTTCCTTATACTGCGTCTGGCAGTTGTTCGTATCCTCGCACACTAGGGGAGCGAACAGAGGTAGGAGCTTTGTGCGGCTTACGCTGCTGTTCGTCTCTTTTGCACCACTAGAAGAGCGGACCTAGGTAGGTGCCATTTCGCACACATTGCCTTTGTCTCTGTGATTATTAACAGAGATCATTCTACACACCCTCCAAGTAAGGGAGGAATTGCTTTACTTTCTTATTATATCCTTCTGTGAGTTAACAGAGGTATCGCACTCTGCCATAGTCTGCAGCAAAGTCTTTGCACGGTGGACCCTGACTGTCTGATACTCCTTTCGGTTATTATCAGACAGCCCCCCGTAACACCCCCCAGGGCCTCCATGGGGCCTGGTTGCAGGACACATGGAGTCCTTGGGGGGGCCTTGGCTGCAGGACACATGGAAGCCCTGGGGGGCCCTGGCAGCTGGCTGCAGGACACATGGAGTCCTTGGGCTGCAGCCCATGTGTCCTGCAGCCAGATTCCCCCCCCCCAAGGCCTCCATGTGTCCTGCAGCCAGCCCCCCCAGGGCCTCCATGTGTCCTGCAGCCAGGCGCCCCAAAGGACTCCATGTGACCTGCAGCCAGCCCCCCCCCCCCGGGGCCTCCATGTGACCTGCAGCCAGCCCCCCCCCCCCGGGCCTCCATGTGTCCTGCAGCCAGGGCCCCCACAAGGACTCCATGTGTCCTGCAGCCAGCCTCCCCGTGTACTCACTGATTTATAAAAAAAAAAAAAACAAGTACTCACCTCTCTTCTCCTTCCACCGCAGTTCTGTACTCACCTCTACTTGTTTCACCGCTGCCCGTCCTCACTTCTATCCTCGTTCCCTCCTGCACTCTGTGCTCTCACCACACACAGCAGTCGCACAGGAGTGACGTCACCGCAGGCACGGGGGAAAACTGATCATGCAAAGAGCGGCGTTGGCCACTCTATGCAATATCAAAGCACTGCAGTGTGCGCGGTGACGGGAGCGCAGTGCAGTGAGTGACGGGAGCGCGGTGCATTGAGTGACGGCAGCGCGGTGCATTGAGTGACGGGAGCGTGGTGCGGTGAGTGACGGGAGCGCGGTGAGTGACGGGAGCGCGGTACCGGGAGGTGCGGTGCGGTGAGTGACGGGAGCGTGGTGCGGTGAGTGACGGGAGCGTGGTGAGTGATGGGAATGCGGTGATGGGAGCGCGGTGCGGTGAGTGACGGGAGCGTGGTTCGGTGAGTGACGGGAGTGCGGTGCCGGGAACTCGGTATGGTGAGTGATGGGAGCGCGGTGCGGTGAGTGACAGGAGCGCGGTGACGCCACCGCTGACACCAGGTAGGGGGGCCCGATGTCCGCGGCGGTGACCGGGTCATTTAGCAGCCACCGCGCCGCGTGGTCTGTTGCAGAACAGCACAGTTCCTCTCTCACAGAAAGGAGCTGGCTACTGATTTGCCGGGTGGCCGTGGGCCCCTAACCTCCCAGGCCCGGTCGCAATCATGACCGCTGCGACCGCAGTAGTTACGCCCCTGAATCCAACCTTACAACTAAACGTATGTTTAGAATCAGCATGATAGCACCAGTATAGCACTGGCTTTAGTTTATATATGAAAATCCTGGTGATTGGTCGTCTTTAATGGTCGTCTTTAAAGCTTTGTCTGATGTGGTCACTCTTCTTATTGAATTGTGCAGCACAGTCCACTTCAGAAACGAGAGATTGGACAGGGAAAGCGTGGACAGATTAGGAAATTTAAAGAGAACCTGTCACCAGATTCGGGGCCTATAAGCTGTGCCCACCACCAGTGGGCTCTTATATACAGCTTTCTAGCTTTCTAACATGCTGTATATAAGAGCCCAGGCCGCTGTGTAGAACATAAAAACACTTTATAATACTCACCTAGGAGGTCGCTCCGGTGCAGACTGGTCAAATGGGTGGTGCCGTTCTCCGAGACCGGCGCCTCCTCTTTTGGCCATCTTTGTTCTTCTTTTGAAGCCGGCGTGCATGACGCATCCTGTGTAGGGGCACTTTGATCTGCCCTGCTCAGGGCAGATCAGAGTATTGTAGTGCGCCTGCGCAGGACCTCAGTACCGCCCTGTGTGCATGACATAGGACGCGTAATGCACACCGGCTTCAGAAAAAGGAGGACCAAGATGGCCTAAAGAGGAGGCGCCGGTCCCAGAGAACGTAGACACCCCTTTGACCAGTCTGCACCGGAGCGACCTCCTAGGTGAGTATTATAAAGTGTTTATGTTCTACACAGCGGCCTGGGCTCTTATATACAGCATGTTAGAATGCCATATATAAGAGCCCACTGGTGGTGGCTGCAGCTTATAGGCCCCAAATCTGGTGACAGGTTCCCTTTAAAGTGTTGAGTAACTGGTTGGGGTTATGGGACAGAGAAGAGAGCCTTGAAATTGTCCTGTTTAGCAGGTGGGAGCTGACTTACATGTAAAAGTTGCTTGTTTGAATGTGCAAAAGTGTTCCTGAGTTTTCGTCCAGCGCAACAACCCTGTACAACCCTCTCCTCTGTACCCACCGGGACGTTGATCAAGTCTACATATCTCTGCATCCTCAATATATATGTTCAGATTCATTTTGCTCTTCTAACTACTGACAGTACTATATAAGTGCATCTCAATAAATTAGAATATCATGAAAAAGTTAATTTATTTCAGTACTTCAATACAAAGAGGGAAACACATATATTATATAGAGTCATTACACACAGAGTGATCTATTTCAAGTGTTTATTTCTGTTAATGTTGATGATTATGGCTTACAGACAATGAAAATCCAAAAGTCATTATCTCAGAAAATTAGAATAATTACCACAAAACACCTGCAAAGGCTTCCTAAAGCCCCTGTCACATTTAATGACTTACCAGCGATCCCGAAAACGATGCGACCTGATAAGGATCGCTGGTAAGTCGCAGGGAGGTCGCTGGTGAGATGTCACTCAGTGAGACTTTACCAACGACGCAGTAACGATCAGCGACCTGTATAGGAGGTTGTTGGTAGGTGTCAAACACAGCGATGCGTCCTGCCCAGCAGGACATCGTCTTTGAAGAAAATAAACCAGAACAGTGTGTAACGATCAGCGATTTCACAGCAGGGTCCAGGTCGCTGCTTAGTGTCACACATAAAGAGATTGCTGGTGAGACCCCTATTACGTCACAAAACCTGTGACTCAGCAGCGATCTCGCTAGCGATCTCGTTATGTGAGAAGTACCCCTTAGTCTGGTTCAGTAGGCTACACAATCATGAGGAAGACTGTTTACTTGACAGATGTCCAGAAGGTAGCCATTGACACACTCTACAAGGAGGGTAAGCCACAAAAGGTCTTTGGTAAAGAAGCTGGCTGTTCACAGAGGGCTGTATCCAAGCATATTAATGGAAAGATGAGTGGAAGGAAAAAGTGTGGTAGAAAAAGGTTCACAAGCAACCAGGATAACCACAGCTTTGATAGGATTGTTAAGAAAAGGCCATTCAAAAATTTGGGGGGAGAGTCACAAGGAGTGGACTGCTGCTGGAGTCAGTGCTTCAAGAGCCACAACACACAGACGTATCCAGGACGTGGGCTACAACTGTCGCATTCCTTGTGTCCAGCCACTCATGACTAATAGACAACGCCAGAAGCGACTTACCTGGGCCAAGGAGAAAAAGAACTGGACTGTTGCTCAGTGGTAGTTTTCAAATCAAAGTAAATTTTGCATTTCATTTGGAAATCAAGGTCCCAGAGTCTAGAGGAAGAGTGGAGAGGCCACAAACCAAGCTGCCTGAGGTCTAGTGTGAAGTTTCCACAATCAGTGGTAGTTTGGGGAGCCATGTCATCTGCTGGTGTAGGACCACTGTGTTTTATCAAGACCAAAGTCAGCGCAGCCGTCTACCAAGAAATTTTTAGAGCACTTCATGCTTCCCTCTGCCGACAAGCTTTTTGGAAACGGAAATTTCATTTTCGAGCAGGACTTGGCCCCTGTCCACACTCCCAAAAGTGCCAATACCTGGTTTAATAACCACAGTATCACTGTGCTTGATTGACCATCAAACTCACCTGACCTAAATACCATAGAGAATCTGTAGAGTATTGTCAAGAGACACCAGACCCAACAATGCAGACGAGCTGAAGGCTGCTATCAAAGCAACCTGGGCTTCCATAACACCTGAGCAGTGCCACAGGCTGATCGCCTCCATGCCACGCCGCATTGATGGAGTAATTCATGCAAAAGGAGTCCCTACCAAGTATTGAGTGCATTTACTGTACAGACTTTTCAGTAGGCGCCAACATTTCGGAGTTTAAAATCATCTTTTCAGTTGGTCTTATATAATATTCTAATTTTCTGAGATAATGACTTTTGGGTTTTCATTGGGTGTAAGATATAATCATCAACATTAACAGAAATAAACACTTGAAATAGATCAATCTGTTTGCAATGACGATATATCTACTTTTTGTATTGAATTACTGAAATAAATTAACTTTTTGATGATATTCTAATTTATTGAGATGCTTGTATGTTTATTTCCCATGTTGGCCTTGGCTAGTGGCTTGGAGTCACTTCATTTGTACTGTATTGGTGTCTCACACTGTAACGATTGTGAGAATCATTGACTCATGACATGTCTGCCCCCCCCTCCACTCTCTCTTTCTTCAGTGTGTGATCCCCATGGGCCCCATTGATACTCTTGGCTCTGCAGATACCTGCATGGGGAGCTGTGTTAATGGGTCAATTTATTTGAAGCATTGATAGTTTTGAACATAGCTATGGATGAGTATGGCCTATTATCTATTTTTCGATCTTATAAGTTAGACTATTGTTGTTCATTCTTCACCTGGCATCTTGGGGTATTATTGGCCACGATCCAGGCATGGTCCCAGGGTCACCTAGACCAAATATTAGATGTTTCACATACCCTCTTTATGTAACCATGTTTTCCATCTTGTTCATAGCATATAGTTTTGCTATGATATGCATGGTTGGTGTTTTTAAATGGGGCCCTTTTGTATTCTTAACTTTGAATTTGGGCATACTTTCACACATGTTATATTGCTATATAAGCTGGAGTAACTTTTGCGCTAGTGGTGGACCTTTAGCAAAATTGGACATTGTCACACAACTGCATGGTGGTACAAATTGCAACAGTGTGCAATTGGGACAAATACATTGTCTTACCCACATACAGTACGACCACGTATATTGCAGCTATATTTGACATTTAACAATGCAATTGTGTACATATTCAAATAAACTTTACTTTGGTCTGGCGCCACCTTGTGCCGCTGAAGAGCATAACACCTCTTATTTCATTCACATGTTGGAGCTGCGCTTGTACGCAGGTGCTGTGCCTACACAGTTTTGCTGAGCTCAGATACGACGTGCCTGCGCTACTTCACCGTACCAAGGATTGCATAGCGCGACCGCATTCTGCCTTGTGCATGCACCATTTTTCGCAGCTGTCAGTATTGCTTGAACCACTGCACAGCCGCAATCTGCCAGCATCCATGGGGATCACACACACGTCATGTCTCACACAGTGATATATGATTATTCTTAATGTTATCTGTATATAAACATGTGAAGCCCCACAGGTGCAGTGTCGGTGCATTACCTTCAGGGACTCCACTCGGCTGGATCTTGTCACAGGTAGGAAATCTTCTATTTGTCGTGACGCCACTCTCAGAATTGCGGTCAGTGGGGACCGCCACTGCAATTTAAGTGATGCCTGGGGCTGATGGTGGGTGCAGTCGGTTGTAGTAGCCCCCTGAGAGTGAGGCAAGCCCCAGGGCCCTGTGTAGGTGTGTAGAACCACAAGGCGCAGAATAACTCCACACAAGCAGAATGTCTTTCAGGGGTTTTACTCACAGAAGGTGGCAGAGTGAGTAACCCGGGCGTAGCTGGGATGAACCAGGCTGGAACCAGGTATCCTTCAGGCTGACTGATGAGGGTGACTACCGACTCGCCTTCCTTAGCCCTTTGCGTTTTGGAGTAACCCCGACTTTTAGTCCCTATGGGGGTCACCCAGGGAAGTTGCTGAAGCCTCTCTCCCCTTCGTTTTGTCCGTTTGCTTGTAGCCTGGACCAGGACACTCCGGCTGCTTGCCTCCTGTGAACTATGGGCCCTAACTGTGGCGACGTGGCTGCGGACTTTTTAGTGTGTTCTTGGGGGTGTAAAGTACCCCCTCAAGCAGGTTTGGCAAGGAAAGGTGGATCTATCCCTGCACTGGGACCTACTACCCGTTTGGGCCTGGTAACTCCCTAGCAGTCTCCTTACTTCCCACTCCGTTGCTCTCTCTTTAGCTGAAGATGGATTTCGGGTAGCACTACTAGGTGACCGTTCTCCCCCGTCGGTAGCCACTGCGCGGACGCTGTCAGACTGCCACAGCCCCAGGGGTCTGCTCCTGACGTCTGCTCCCCCTGAACTGCACACTGAACCGGCTCACTGCTCCTCCTCTCCTGTTCTTGCCTACGCCACCTAGCAACCAGGCTCTCCACCACACCCCTTGAGTGGAGATGGAGGCTTTTTACCCCCTCCACTATTCCAGTGGAGGTGAAGGCTTTGCCCCTTCCTGGGATCCCCAGGGGTCCTCTCAAAGGTACATGTGTGAGACCTGATCACTATGCGCCTGTGTAGTCACACCTCGGTCAGCCTTCTGGATTACCTGTTTGTACTGTCCCCAGCATGGGTACAGTACTCAGTGGTGCCTGACCAGGTCAGGGGCGCCACATTCCCCCTTAGTTATCACCAGCACGTCCTCGGGCTGCAAGACAACATTTTAAAATGCATAAAACAGTAAAACATGGTAAAACATTTTAAAACCACCAGGTACCATACATCACCACCCTCCACCCACAAGTCCGTTAACCCACCCAAACCCTTTCAGGAGGCAGGTCACCGGTCCTTTTGGTAACCAGATCTGGGCCATCTACTTCCCCAGACCTTTCCTCCAATCTGCCTCTCCCGTTGGCCGCGCCTTCAGCCACTTCTGGCAGGATGTAGAGGCGGCTTCCAGGGTCTGGTGGTTTTCAGGGTATACCTGGCCTGGTAGATCCGCGCCTTCAGCCTCTTCTGGCAGGATGTAGAGGCGGCCTCCACAGTTGGTGCTGACCAGGTACCCTCTTTGTGGTGGAGAGCCAGGCCCCATAAACAGGCATGCTCTCTGGTTGCAGGTAAGCCAAGGCCCCATAACGGACGTGCTCCCTGGTTGCAGGCGAGCCAGGCCCCTAAACAGGCTGGCCCTGGTGGTGGTACCCTCTGGTGTAACTATTTACACTGCGAGAGTTTGTGGCTATAGCCAGTTCATAGCCTTAAGGTTCATTTCTCACATTAGTTTATGTGGGCACATGCTTAAACTTATAAACGTTGCAAAAACTTCAAACTGGTCAAAACAGTAACTTGTTGTACTTCTGACTTTACTTTCCTCTACTCCTCCATACGAGGGCTTGGGCCTGTAGGGCTGCGGCACCTGTTGGTTTCTCGATCTCTTTCATCGTCCGTGGTGGTCTCATCAGTGGGTTCTTTATCTCTCCTTTCTTCTTCTGTGTCTGTTTCTTTTGCAGGACTGCTGTAAGGCTTTCTGGTACATGGGGTAACATCCAATGCATACCAGCCTCTTTCTCCCTGGTGCATGGTAAATTCCACTGAGTCTCCTGTTCGCAGATTTCTGCCCGGATGTCCTCTGGGCAAATGAGCTCTAACGTCTCTTCTATTCACGAATATGCCTTCTTTCATACCAGGAGCTACTGTAAAACCATATCCACTCTTCAAACTGAAGTCTTCCACAACTCCACGACAAAGTGGCCCTCTAACCTGGGATCTGGCTCTCCTCAGAAACCGTTTCTCCTCCAGGTCTCTGGCCGTGACTTCATCTCTATTCTCTGGAGACTGCGGTGCAGGGGAAAACTTGGTTCTACTGCGGCGCCGTGTTTTGCGGGCTTGATTCTGCTGGGTGGCTGCTTCACTGCTGGCAGGCTCCCAGGTGAGGTTGCTGGACAAATCTTCCTCTTCATCCCAGCGGGAATACGGCAGCATCTCTGGCTCTGGGCATGGATCCACTGCTGATGGCTCCGGGGTCAGCTCCTCAGCTTCCTGGCCTCCTCTCCCCCTTAGTTCTTCGGAGCACTCCTGTTGTGGCAGCGCCGGGGATGGGTGGTCATCAGCAGGCCCGGGCTGGGGACTCTTTGGCGTGGTTGCTGCAGAAGTCGCCTTGGGGGTGTGCGGAGGGAGCAGATACCGATCCACCATCTCTTGTGGGAACTGGGCCTCTAGGTCAGCCTTCAGCTTCCAGTATTCGGGGTCCTCTCCTATCAGGGACTTCCTAGCAGGGATTTCCTTAGACTGGGGAGCGGTGTCTGCTCTGGCCTTGCAGGCCGGGGTAAACAGTGGTACATTCTTGTCTTGGCGGGCCGCGCCTGACATGGCGGCGGCCTGGTCTTGGCGGGCCGCGCCTGACATGGCGGCGGCCTGGATCAGCGTCACACCTGCGGCGTGGATGAGGGTCGCGGCGGCAGCCGGATCTTTGCGGGCCGGGCAGGGCATCTCTGCGGCGGCCTGGGCTTGGCGGGCCGCACCTGGCGTGGCTGCGGCCTGGTTCAGCGTCGCAGCGCCGGGCGCCTCATCAGGGACCGCGGGCGTGGCAGCAGGGGTCGGGGCATTCGCGCTGGCAGGGGCAACACTGGACTCACCCATCGGTGGTATCATCGGGGTCTGAGTCGTCGCCGTCCGGTCTGGCACTCGTCGTGCGGTTCCCCTCTCATAGGCCTGAACCGCTGCAGCCATCTCCAGAAGCTCCGTGCGTTCCTCTCTGATCTGCTCTACGACCCGGGTCTCCAGTCGGTCGCAGAACTGGGCAAGCTCCCGATACCACCAGGCAGCGGAGCCTGGTTCTGGGTTTCTGCGTTCAGACGCCATTTCCTCTGCGCCTTCTTCTGCACGATTTCCCAGCAGCGGACTCGTCGCTGCCTCCAGTTGCAGGCTCTTCAGTTTCTGCTCTGCCTCTTCCAGCAGCAGGCTTCTGGCTCCCTTTCTGTCCCGACGTCTCTGAACGCCTCCGCTCTCTTCACTTGCGAGGTCAGGACTCTGCAGGGGATCTCTGGGTAGCCACACCTCTTCGTGGGCGGTAACTTCTCCCAGCGCGGGCTGCTGTTGTTTTTCAGCGCGCTTTTCATGGTGGCAATATGGCGGCGCTTCCAATTTTTCAAGCGGACCGCCCAGGCACATGGTCACCTGTCTGAACAGGTCTAGTCCTTATCCTGTTCGTGACGCCAGATGTGAAGCCCCACAGGTGCAGTGTCGGTGCATTACCTTCAGGGACTCCACTCGGCTGGATCTTGTCACAGGTAGGAAATCTTCTATTTGTCGTGACGCCACTCTCAGAATTGCGGTCAGTGGGGACCGCCACTGCAAATTAAGGGATGCCTGGGGCTGATGGTGGGTGCAGTCGGTTGTAGTAGCCCCCTGAGAGTGAGGCAAGCCCCAGGGCCCTGTGTAGGTGTGTAGAACCACAAGGCGCAGAATAACTCCACACAAGCAGAATGTCTTTCAGGGGTTTTACTCACAGAAGGTGGCAGAGTGAGTAACCCGGGCGTAGCTGGGATGAACCAGGCTGGAACCAGGTATCCTTCAGGCTGACTGATGAGGGTGACTACCGACTCGCCTTCCTTAGCCCTTTGCGTTTTGGAGTAACCCCGACTTTTAGTCCCTATGGGGGTCACCCAGGGAAGTTGCTGAAGCCTCTCTCCCCTTCGTTTTGTCCGTTTGCTTGTAGCCTGGACCAGGACACTCCGGCTGCTTGCCTCCTGTGAACTATGGGCCCTAACTGTGGCGACGTGGCTGCGGACTTTTTAGTGTGTTCTTGGGGGTGTAAAGTACCCCCTCAAGCAGGTTTGGCAAGGAAAGGTGGATCTATCCCTGCACTGGGACCTACTACCCGTTTGGGCCTGGTAACTCCCTAGCAGTCTCCTTACTTCCCACTCCGTTGCTCTCTCTTTAGCTGAAGATGGATTTCGGGTAGCACTACTAGGTGACCGTTCTCCCCCGTCGGTAGCCACTGCGCGGACGCTGTCAGACTGCCACAGCCCCAGGGGTCTGCTCCTGACGTCTGCTCCCCCTGAACTGCACACTGAACCGGCTCACTGCTCCTCCTCTCCTGTTCTTGCCTACGCCACCTAGCAACCAGGCTCTCCACCACACCCCTTGAGTGGAGATGGAGGCTTTTTACCCCCTCCACTATTCCAGTGGAGGTGAAGGCTTTGCCCCCTCCTGGGATCCCCAGGGGTCCTCTCAAAGGTACATGTGTGAGACCTGATCACTATGCGCCTGTGTAGTCACACCTCGGTCAGCCTTCTGGATTACCTGTTTGTACTGTCCCCAGCATGGGTACAGTACTCAGTGGTGCCTGACCAGGTCAGGGGCGCCACAAACACAACACGCCTTTTCGTAACCCCTGATGAAGCTGCTCTAGCAGCGATACACGTGGGGTTAGCCCCCACCACCATAGCTCCATCATGACCTACTGACACTGTTTCCTTCATCTTAGCTCTGGTGTGAGTATTGTATTAATGCACAGGACTAAGTATAATTTGTCAGTTTGGACTCATTATATGACTTTTTAGTGCATGCTTGATAGATTTCTATACACATCCCTGTTTTGGTACACCTGGTACTACTGACATTTTGCATGTGCATTGCATCCATGTAGTTTCTGTGCAGACTTTGGGCTTTAAATATGTTTTTGTGTGCGGTGGGGGTGAGACATTCATGTGGGCTAAGCCCACTGTGATTTTAGGTATTTAATGTGTGTTATTAATAAAGATTTTTTTGGGCATTTCATTATTGGTTGTGGTGTGCTTTTGTTTTGCTGGTTTCTTTTTCTTTGGTTTTCACATGATTGCATCACCAGTATTGAGCGCCTCTTTTTCATATGTATTTATTGCTGTGCCTCTCCTTTACATGGTACTCAACCCTGTACACTTGTGTGACGCCCCTGCAGTAACCAGGTGTCACAAAAACAAGGTAAAAGCTACATGACTGTGCCAGTCACTACACACACACTAGGACATTTACACTCACAACCAGGGTGGGAGACACCTCTTAGGCGGGCTTTGCACACTACGACATCGCAGGTGCGATGTCGGTGGGGTCAAATTGAAAGTGACGCACATCCGGCATCGCATGCAACATCGTAGTGTGTAAAGCCTAGATGATATGATTAACGAGCGCAAAAGTGTCGTAATCGTATCATCGGTGCAGCATCGGCGTAATCTATAATTACACTGACGCGACGGTCCGATGTTGTTCCTCGCTACTGCGGCAGCACACATCGCTGTGTGTGAAGTCGCAGGAGCGAGGAACATCTCCTACCGGCGTCACCGCGGCTTCCGTAGGATATGCGGAAGGAAGGAGGTGGGCGGGATGTTTACATCCCTCTCATATCCGCCCCTCCGCTCCTATTGGCCGCCTGCCGTGTGATGTCGCAGTGACGCCGCACGACCCGACCCCTTAATAAGGAGGCAGGTCACCGGTCAGAGCGACGTCGCAGGGCGGGTGAGTCCATGTGAAGCTGCCGTAGCGATAATGTTCGCTACGGCAGCTATCACAAGAATATCACAGCTGCGACGGGGGCGGGGACTATCGCGCTCGGCATCGCAGCATCGGCTTGCGATGTCGCAGATTGCAAAGTACCCCTTAGAGCCAGGTGACAGGGCTGGTCACTGTGAGCTAACAAGCAGCCAACTGGGAAGGGAGGGACTAGACCTGGGGGAGGAGAGAATGACCTGGGAAGTGTGGGTAGACAGCGGAAGGAGTTAGTTAGTTAGTAGGAAGGAGTGAAAAAGGAAGGAGTTGTGCATTGAGGAGAGGAGTAAAAAGGAAAGGTGTCAAGACAGACAACAGACTCTTGAGACACATTGAAAGTAGCAATGAATCCGCAAACACCTGAGTAGAAAGTTCAGCTACTCAGAGGAGAAAAGTAGCTGGAGAACGAGAGAGCAAGCTCCAAGGACAGTGGGATCCTGTGAGGTGGACATTCAGAGCTCACAGTACTTTGCACGCACAGGGTGCAGATCCCAGAACAGACCAGGACTTTAAGCCATCTGTTAACTCTGCCAGGTGGGTGGGTTTCCATGACTCATCTGCCACCACTAACGTCCGAGGCATCAGCAGCAAAGAAGGGACCAGGAGAAATTCCCTTAAACAGTCCAAGCTGCCTGCGGCAGGATCCAGACACCAGGAGGACCTCCAAGTGCTCCACGCCAGGGAGGACACCAGAGTGCAAAGGTGGAGAGTGGCACCAGATTGGCTGACACAGCCATCAGTGACACAGGCGCACCTGGGATCCAGTACGTCCCCAGGGCGTGAAGCCAGTAAGTAAAGAGAATCAAACTTCACTCTCTGTCTGGACTGCTTCATTGTGCTGCGCCTCCATGTTAACCCTTCACCTACCCCTGGGGAAAAGCACTGCTCGCGGAGGGCTCCATCATCCATGCTTCCCCCATCCATCATCCACAGTGGGAACCCGCAGCGGCGGCCCTACTATCCCTGGCCGCGAACCGCGAGTGGCGTAGTCGGATTTTATTTTTATTTTCATTTAAAACTGTTTGACGTTGCCCCCCTGTCTGGGACCCCTCGAGCCACAGACCATCCGGATCCGAGCAGCTTTTAAAAACTGGAGACACCGGAACTCTGCAAAAACAAGTTTCTGGATGCCGGAGGGGAAGGATGTCTGCCCCAGGGGAGCAGGAGTCCGGCAACCTGGAGCCAGGCACGGCCACCTGGCTGGACTGGGAGCTAACCCAGTTCTGTGTCCGGGTGCGGGCGTAGTCATTCCGGCAACTGATGGAGTGGTGTGCGGAGCTGTGGAACTTAGCTGTGGCGGTGTGGGCCCATGAAAGCCAGGCCACTCGACCAGTGCCAGACCAGGAGGTGGCCACCCAGACCCCCTTGCTGATGCTTCTTGGGGTGGAGGTGGAGCCAGAGTGCCGCACTACCGGAGAGAACCAGTTGGAACCGACCGCCAGCAGTAACCTGATGCCTTCCTCAGCCACGGACCAGGCTGTAAGCCCAGTTCCAACTGCCAGACCAGACCCGGCCGCAACGCCTCCGCCACCGGCCGAAAAGGACCAGGCCGCACCGCTGTCATCAACAGCAGAGGACACAGTAGGGACACCTGATGCCCTGCCTGCGACGACCCTGCCTGCCAACATGGACATCGCTTACCCAGCCTTGGAGGCTCTACCAGCTGCCATTGCTGGCACGAACTCCTGAGGGTGAGCCAAATCCCTACTCGCTCCCCGCCTTGGATTGTCCAGATCGCGGGCTTGGGTGCTGCCCTGTCACAGGAGGTGGCAGCACCCAATTATTAATTACCACTTCCATTAGGCCAGTTTCACATATCTGTGTGCTGTGGTCAGGGTGTGGACTGTGATGCATGGACTGTCGACGAGCCTCCTTACACAAACTTGACAGCTTTATGCGGGCGTCACACGAGACGATCCATCGTGCGATATGTCGTCGGGGTCACAGTTTTCGTGACGCACATCCGGCATCATTTGCGACGTCGTTTCGTGTGACACCTACGAGCGTCTCAGAACAATCGCAAATCGGTTACAAATCGTGTATAGTTTACACGTCGTTTATTTTTAAAAAATCGTTTATTCTTCTTTGCGCTGGTTGTTCATCGTACCCGGGTAGCACACATCGCTCCGTGTGACACCCCAGGAACGATGAACTGCAGCTTACCTGCGGCTGGCGACAATGCGGAAGGAATAAGGTGGGCGGGATGTTTACGTCCCGCTCATCTCCGCCCCTCCGCTTCTATTGGCCAGCGGCTGTGTGACGTCGCTGTGACGCCGAACGTCCCACCCCTTTCAGGAAGTGGATGTTCGCCGCCCACAGCGACGTCGCTCAGCAGGTAAGTACGTGTGACGGGGGTTTAACGACTTTGTGCGCCACTGGCAACTAATTGCCCGTGCTGCACAAACGACGAGGGCGGGTACGATCGCTCGTGTGATCTCACGATAGATCGTATCGTGTAACACCCGCATTATATATGCCTATGAGGTTGTTGAGTTTGGGTTGGTAGGCCTGCAGCCCATCCAGTTGTGACACATGGATTTGTGAATTGCGCATTAGTCTGCGGAGAGAGGTGCTGTTGCTAAGTATGCAGTGCTGTACAGGTGTTCAATGCTGCAGGAAAATTTCCCAGAGCGCCATTGGACTGAGGCAAGGAGCTCATTTTGTCTCATGGACAATGAGGAGCTGATAGTTGTCCTAGCTAATCATGGGGATCCAATGTATTATGTAAAAAGTTGAGCAGTAAGTCAAGGGAGGGCAGCCATCCTGTTTTATGTGCTCTCTTTTTATGGGAGGGCTATATTTAGTTTTGTGATCATTCCATGGCCTTATGACACACTGAAGTCATTATATCCCGATCTTTGATGGTTAAACCAATTTCAAGGATTCCAGTAAAAAGAAGGTGAAGTTATAAATTGACATTCTGTGGATATGGTACTTTCAGCCCTTTTTAAATTCATGCTTTCGCTAACCTGTTATTATGTTTGCCAACATTGCAATCATCTTGATTTTATCCCTTTAGAGTAACATTTCAGATTTGTTCTAGGCTTGTTGAGATATTTTTCATTTGATCAGATGGAGCGAGTTGTATTTTTTCCTTCTTTCAAATTGCATGGAAGCATTTATCTGTTTGCTTGTTTACTGCTTGCCGTAATGTGCCCTGTAATAGCAAAATCCTCGGGAATTTTAAAATAATGCAGTTCATAGCACTCTGTATATTCATGCCATAATAATCTATTGGTTGTATAATTATATAGTTCTTTATAAAGCATCTATGAAATGAAGGCAATCACTATCCACTTACACAATAAATAGACTTTGGGGCCAATTCATTTAAAGAGTATATTGCGGACTTATTAAAAAAAAAGGGCCTAAGCATTAAGGCCACTTTCACACTGCATTTCAATCTCCATTCAGTGGTCCTGTCGGGGCTTCTGTCCAAACACACTACAAAACGGGTTTCGGACGTATGGGCCGATGGGGCCATTGACTATTGTGCAGACGGAATCACCATTTACTCTGACATGCATCATTTTCGGACAATACGCTTTCCAGAGACGGACACCCAGACATAGTATACTGCCTCCGCCTCCAGAGCGAGCACTACAATGCTCGGGTCCTCTGTATTTGTTGTTAGTTAGCCGAGTATAATGGAAGTTATTGGGGAACTCAAGCATTTGTCCGGAAGATTTCCAGAAAAATGCTTGAGTTCCCCATTGACTTCCATTTTACTCAGTACTCAAGTCGAGCCTGTCCGAATGTTCATCTGCTCGTTACGATTACCAAGCACCCGAGTGTGGTAGTGCTCGTTCATCACTAGATAAGACATATAACATGGACACCAAAGTTCAAAAGATCTCTAAAAGCACGTCTCTGACTTTTTAAGACATGTGTCTTTTTTAAACCTACTGACAAAATACTGGGAGTATTCTCAGTTAGACCTATTGTTGTCCTACTTACTACACCACTTACTACAATGCTCTTTTTAATAAAGTTTGAGGTGACCAGTTAGAAGAACTAAAACGCCAAATCCCCAAGAGAGTAGATACTATCCTTTTCCATGTTTTTAAAAATACTATTGATTTAATATGAGATGTCTCTCCTTATTGAGTTGGAAATGGCTGCTAGAGCTGCTGTCCCACCAAGATCTGCTTGAACGGCCATATGTTTGTGTTCCTTATCAGGTGACATTACTTTAATGTCTTGTGTATGCTCTACTGTATGAGATGGGAATAGATTGTTTAACTCAGGCCTTTATGATGTTTTATAGAAGGACTAAAGGCTTCTTTACAAGCTATAATTTCATATGCGATCTCATATGCGATGTGACACGCCCAAGTTGTATATACGATCTGCAGAGTTCGTACATAGGTCGTCTCTGAGCCGTCACACGTGCATATTCTATACGATGTCACATCGATCAATATCTAGTTAGATGTACCGGACCGCAGACAGGGATAAATGATTAACATTACATGAGTTGCGTACGCCTTATAAAGCACGAAGGACAATTCGTTACGCAGTTAGTACTACCAATCATTGCGGTGGGCGTGAGGCATGGCGTGGAGAGACACGCCTGCATCGCATATGACGTACATAAGAAGGATGAGGCTCGTCGTTGTTAGGGTGTCACAAGTATCAATATACCGGTTTCATTCAACAAAACGAACAATATTTAGAAAATGAACGACATGTATGCGATCAACGTTTTTGCGCACAATCAGGGTCGCACGTAGGTGTCACACGCAACGACGTCACTAACGATGCCGGATTGTGCGTCACTTACGACGTGACCCCGACGACATCTCGTAAGATATATTGTAGCATGTAAAGCCCGCTTTAGTCAGGAAAAAAGATTATCTTATAGAAAATCAGTAAAGATGAGCAAATCAATTAAATACTACACACAATACATGTATGATATTTAAGAAGTTGATGAATCCAGTGAATTTGAACAATTTGCAATTTACTTCATTTGAATTGATTTAGATTGATACAACTGTTGTACAGATTTCTAAATATTGCACATGACCTCCGACATGAACGAGCAAGCTTTCCCATAATGACTTGCAGCTATCACATTACATGGCTGTGCACTGCCAATCAAGAGGGATTATCAGCCTGCATAAAAGCAGAGGCAGGGAAAGCAGCAGCCATTTTGAGGTATATCTGGGTCTGAGCTGAGCAATAGAGATAGGGAGACAAAGTAAAACAACAGTGGACAAATTGTAGAGTGCTGTGCAAGAAGATTAATAAAGTCTGTGAACATAGCAGCAGAAAAAAGGCAGCCATATTTACCAACACAGGACACAAAGCTAATGCACTTACAGGATGCAGCAGCCCCCCTTGATAAATACAGAGGTAACACAGGTGCAAAATACTGACGAAAAAACTACTGACACACATACCAATTCATGGAAGGGGTGATGTCTAGTATTAGAATTGTATACGGATAAGGCTTGTATAGGGCGCTGGTCACACATACATGGTGCACAGTGTCTGGCTTACAGCCTGTTAGTAACCCCCATACTATTTGATTAGTCAGACTGCCCAGCACTATATACAGTGCCTACAAGTAGTATTCAACCCCCTGCAGATTTAGCAGGTTTGATAAGATGCAAATAAGTTAGAGCCTGCAAACTTCAAACAAGAGCAGGATTTATTAACAGATGCATAAATCTTACAAACCAACAAGTTATGTTGCTCAGTTAAATTTTAATAAATTTTCAACATAAAAGTGTGGGTTTATTATTATTCAACCCCTAGGTTTAATATTTTGTGGAATAACCCTTGTTTGCAATTACAGCTAATAATCGTCTTTTATAAGACCTGATCAGGCCGGCACAGGTCTCTGGAGTTATCTTGGCCCACTCCTCCATGCAGATCTTCTCCAAGTTATCTAGGTTCTTTGGGTGTCTCATGTGGACTTTAATCTTGAGCTCCATCCACAAGTTTTCAATTGGGTTAAGGTCAGGAGACTGACTAGGCCACTGCAACACCTTGATTTTTTCCCTCTTGAACCAGGCCTTGGTTTTCTTGGCTGTGTGCTTTGGGTCGTTGTCTTGTTGGAAGATGAAATGACGACCCATCTTAAGATCATTGATGGAGGAGCGGAGGTTCTTGGCCAAAATCTCCAGGTAGGCCATGCTATCCATCTTCACATGGATGCGGACCAGATGGCCAGGCCCCTTGGCTGAGAAACAGCCCCACAGCATGATGCTGCCACCACCATGCTTGACTGAAGGGATAGTATTCTTGGGGTCGTATGTAGTGCCATCCAGTCTCCAAACGTCACGTGTGTGGTTGGCACCAAAGATATCGATCTTGGTCTCATCAGACCAGAGAACCTTGAACCAGTCTGTCTCAGAGTCCTCCAAGTGATCATGAGCAAACTGTAGACAAGCCTTGACATGACGCTTTGAAAATAAAGGTACCTTACGGGCTCGTCTGGAACGGAGACCATTGCGGTGGAGTACGTTACTTATGGTATTGACTGATACCAATGTCCCCACTGCCATGAGATCTTCCCGGAGCTCCTTCCTTGTTGTCCTTGGGTTAGCCTTGACTCTTCGGACAAGCCTGGCCTCGGCACGGGTGGAAACTTTCAAAGGCTGTCCAGGCCGTGGAAGGCTAACAGTAGTTCCATAAGCCTTCCACTTCCGGATGATGCTCCCAACAGTGGAGACAGGTAGGCCCAACTCCTTGGAAAGGGTTTTGTACCCCTTGCCAGCCTTGTGACCCTCCACGATCTTGTCTCTGATGGCCTTGGAATGCTCGCTTGTCTTTCCCATGTTGACCAAGTATGAGTGCTGTTCACAAGTTTGGGGAGGGTCTTAATTAGTCAGAAAAGGCTGGAAAAAGAGATAATTAATCCAAACATGTGAAGCTCATTGTTCTTTGTGCGTGAAATACTTCTTAATACTTTAGGGGAACTAAACAAAATTCTGGTGGTTTGAGGGGTTGAATAATAAATGACCCTCTGAATCAACTTTTCACAATTTAAAAAAAAATAAAAAAAAGAAATAACATTCTTTTTTTGCTGCAGTGCATTTCACACCAGGCTGATCTACAGTCCAAATGTCACAATGCCAAGTTAATTCCGAATGTGTAAACCTGCTAAATCTGCAGGGGGTTGAATACTACTTGTAGGCACTGTAAGTGCACTCCACTAGGACAGGCACCCAAGTTTTCTAGGCCAACACTAATAAGCTTGGTGGCATCCTGCATAACAATAAAAAAGTGCAGTAAAATATCTATAATGTACATATATATTTTTTTTGTTAACCCTTTTCCAGTTGGCTAATTTTCTGTTTTTGAGCTTTATTTTTTTTCCTCCCCTTATTCCAAGATGCTAACATTTGTATTTTTCCATCAAGTGAAAAAAAAAAAAAAAAAATAATAAAATGTTCAGGAATAAAAAGAAACCACTATGGATAAATAAGACTGTACAAAGTATAATAAAACAAAAACAAAGGGCATTTAAAATCTTAAAGGCTGAGAATACAGAAATAGCATTGCAGGAGTATAAAGATATCAATAGGAAATGTAAAAAAGAAATCAAACAAGCAAAATTAGCTACTGAAACAAAAATCGCCAATGACATTAAAATAAATCCCACAATCTTTTATAAATACATTAATGCCAAAAGGAAAACAAAGGATAGTATCGGCCCCTTAAAATATAATAACAAGTTAGTTATAGAGGACAAACAAAAGACTGAGATATTAAATAGGCATTTCTCATCTGTATTCACCAAGGAACTGACTGTACCAGGGATCATTCAACAAGTGAAAAATCAAAGTCCACCACCCGATATAATTAATTTAACACAAGATGAAGTACGCCTACGTCTGAGTAAATTAAACATTGACAAATCCCCAGGGCCAGATGGCATTCATCCACGAATATTGAGGGAATTGAGCTCCGTAATCGACAGACCGCTGTATCTCATCTTTTTAGACTCACTTGTAACAGGGTTGGTGCCTCAGGATTGGAGGATTGCTGATGTGGTACCGATATTTAAGAAAGGTAAGAGGGTAGATCCAGGCAGCTACCGTCCAGTAAGCCTGACATCAGTAGTATGCAAAGTTTTTGAGGGCATTTTAAGGGATGACATGCAAAAATATATTGCAGAAAATAATATGGTAACTGACAAACAGCATGGATTCATGAAAGATAAGTCGTGTCTGACCAACCTGTTGGGGTTCTATGAGGGGGTAAGTTCAAACCTGGATATTGGTAATGCAGCTGATGTGATTTATTTGGACTTTGCAAAGGCATTTGATACTGTACCACATAATAGCCTTATACTAAAGCTCCAGAAGCAAGGACTAGGGGACACAATATGCAACTGGGTAAGGAATTGGCTAAAAGATAGGAAACAAAGAGTAGTCATAAATGGTACATTCGCTAAATGGGCTATAGTCAGCAGTGGGGTGCCGCAGGGATCTGTGCTTGGACCAATTCTTTTTACTCTCTTTATTAATGACCTTGTGGATGGGATTGATAGTACAGTGTCAGTCTTTGCCGATGACACCAAACTATGTAGGATATTAAAAACTGACCTGGATAGTACAATATTACAAAAAGATCTGGATAAGATGTCAGAATGGGCAGGTACTTGGCAAATGAGATTTAATGTTGATAAATGTAAAGTAATGCACCTAGGATGGAGTAATCCTATAGCTGCGTATACATTAAATGGAAGTAAACTCGGGACTACAGAACAGGAGAAGGACTTGGGTATTCTCATTACAAATAAGCTGAGCAGCAGCACTCAATGTCAAGCAGCAGCTGCTAAAGCAAACAAGATTTTAGGGTGTATAAAAAGAGAGATTAGATCCCGTGATCCCAATGTATTGTTACCCCTCTATAAATCACTTGTAAGGCCACATCTGGAATACGGGATCCAGTTTTGGGCTCCACATTTTAAAAAGGACATTCAGAAGTTAGAGTCAGTTCAAAGGCAGGCAACTAGACTATTACAAGGAATGGAAGGCCTCCCATATGATGACAGGTTGAAAAAGTTAGATATGTTTAGCTTAGAAAAAAGACGTCTCAGAGGAGATCTCATTTATATGTATAAATACATGTGTGGTCAATATAAAGGACTGGCACATGACTTATTTCTTCCAAAGACAGTACTAAGGACCAGGGGGCACTCACTGCGAGTGGAAGAAAAGCGATTCCAACGCCTAAATAGGAAAGGGTTCTTTACAGTTAGAGCAGTCAGACTGTGGAATACCCTACCACAAGAGGTAGTAATGGCAGATACTATAACAGCTTTTAAAAAAGGGCTGGATGATTTCCTCAGTACACAAAACATTGTTGGTTATAAATGACTTAGTGACTAAATGTAGAACCGGTGGAGGAAGGTTGAACTAGATGGACCTAGGTCTTTTTTCAACCTAAGTAACTATGTAACTATGTAACTAAGTGCGAGAGCTTGTTTTTGTGGGATAAGTTGCATTTTTGAAGGACATCATCCATTTTATCATTTAATGTACTGAAAAGCAGGAAAAAAAACGGGGTCAAATACCCTGAGAAAATGGCATTTACGCAATTTATTTCTGGGTTTTATATTTACAGCAATTTGTTTTACGGTTAAATTGACTGGGCAATATTATTCTCCAACTCCAATGATTACGCAGACACCACACATGCATGGTTTTTGTTTTATTTTACATATGGTAAAAAATAAATTTTTTTCTTGTGTCATCATTTTCTTCGAGCTGTAACGTTTTCAATCTTTGGGATATGGATCGGTGTCAAGGCTCATCTTTTGTACCCTAAGCCTAAGCCAGCTTTTATTGATATAACTTTAAGGTAGATAACAATGCTTTGATCGCCTCTTATTATATTTTTCGTGTTGTTGCGTCTGCCGAAAAGCCGCAATTCTGGACTTTTGATTTATTTCTCCTGTTAAGCCATTCACTGATCTGATTAATTGATTATGTACTTTGATAGATTGTACTTTTACAAACACAGCAATACCAATTCTGTGTATTTTTCAAATTCATTTCTTACTTTTTAATGGAAGAAAAGGGGAGTGATTTGAACTTTTATATATACAGTATATATATATATATATATATATATATATATAAACAATGTCTTTTTATTGTTCACTGGGTCACTGTATTTGTTAGCCACCTTCGGCGACTTGAGCCTGTGATCTTCTGCAATGTCTAAGACCTCATTCCCGGGGCAGACATGACATTGTTATGACTAGAGATGAACAAACTTGCTCGAAAAACGCCAGTTTCAAATTCGGTACAGGCCTTTGCTCATTTGGCTGGGGCGCGGATTCACAAGCAAATTTCTCAAAAATCGGCAACAATTAGTTTTGTTCGATAACTATTCACAATTAAACTATTGCAGATAACATCCACTTATGGCCCCATCACAGATATGTCAAGTATTGGCATTGCTGTAATTGGCCAGGGAAATCACTGTAAAAAAGGCAGCAAAATGGTTAAAACAGGACATGTTTACAATCTCCGTGCGGCTGTAACACTACTTCCAGGGCTGCTCATTATCCCTCATGCATATGCACTGCTTCTCCCACCCACCGTCTGTGATTGGTGCAGTCAGATGGCCGGCTTCTGTGATTGGTTGCATTCACAGTACCTGTCAGTTTTCCCAAGTTAAGTGTAAAAATAAATAAATAAATAAATAAGTAAATAAATAAATTGCCACCGCACCAGTGCAATCGGAATGAACCAGGTAAAGTGCCAGAATCGTCATATCTAATGTATGCAACAATGTTGGGTGACTGCAGGCTGCTTGTTTTAGTCTAGGGGGATCAAATAACCATGGGATTCCCCAGCCTGAGAATACCAGCCCCCAGCTGTCGGCTTTACCACGGCTGAGTATCATGTTGGGGGGGACTAGACTCCGTTTGTTAAAATTATTGAAATCATTTAAAAAAAGCCAAATGAGGTCCCTCGTAATTTGATACACAGCCAAGATATCATGCATAGATTGGTGCTGTAGCCTGTACCTATCAGCTTTTCTACACTGGTATCAATATACAAGAGACCCTTTACCAATTTTTTTATTTATTAATTGTTACACTTCACTTGGGCAGATAGATAGCAACTGTGAGGGTAACTAATCACAGAAGCTGGCGGTCTGACTGCACCAATCACAGACTCTAAATATAACACATGGGCCCCACGACCATTCAGCACCAGCCTCCTTCACCCCGCCTTTGGACATTTGAGCAGGAAGTAAGCGCAACACTCACATCCTGCTTAAATGTCCGAAGGTGGGGAGACAGACGCTGGATGCTGATTGGTGGCGGGTCTTGCATGTCATACCAATGTCACTTGGGCTCTGGGGATGCAGCTTCAGACATGCTGGAAACAAGGCTCCACTGGAGGTGAGTATAGGCTTATTTATTTTTACGGGGGCGAACAAGCGGAATGAATAGGGGTTGTCCAAGTAGTGCACATCCTCTTTAATAGTGTTTTTTGCATGACAGGGTCACATTAAGGCCTGAGTCACACTTGCTAGTGAGTCTCGCATCGCATCACCCGGCACGGCCGCACACTCTCCTGACAGGAGCAGGCCGTCTGCATGTATTTCTATGTAGCTGAAACATTCGTGTCCGAAGAGTGTGTGGCCATGCCAGGTGATGCGATGTGAGTCACTCGCAAATGTGACTCCAGCCTAAGGTTTGCAATTCAGACAGAAAAAAGAGTTCTTCATTTTCAATTTTCTGCTCTTACTTTTTGTCTCTCAGGAACTTCAAGAATTTTTGTGACGTTATCGCAAAGATTTCGGTGTTTCTTCATCATTTGGGAATTTTCTGAACCCTGGTGTATACGATTTTCCAATTAGAATTATGAAAGCAATACCATAGTAACAGACCACCTTCTGCATGTTCAATCTTTGTTTTTTCCATCTCTGGAATGGATTACAAATCAGAAATCATATTTGTATCTGGACATTCATTTTTTTATTCAGGCTTACTTTCTAATCTCCCTAAAAATAGAAAAAAAAAATTCAGAAAAAGGTGATGAATGTCCAGGTAATGTTGTAATAGAGGTTATGGGAAGGTCTAAATACTGCAAAGAAACTTGAGAAGAAATTCCAGAAAAGTGGTATATGAGGAGATAAATTGAGTTTATCATATGTGTAAAGTTATTTTTCAAGTTCCAAAATGAGAATAAAGAAATTTGAAATCAAATGAGTTGCTTTGGGCAAATCCTTTACATTTTCTTTATACTAATTTTAGTAAAACAATGTCCCCAAATGTTTGACTGTTATGCAACACTGGCTGCATTGGTGACTCTTTAACAGCCAACAATTGCTTGCAGTAGTAACATGTCCTTATGTGTGCATGTGTCATACCTGCAACATGCAGTAGAGGCCAGTCATGGATCAGGCTTTAAAGGGGTTGCCCATTACTAGGACAACACCTTCTGATTCCATTTGTTTCCCCCAGTTAAAATAAAAAACCTTCCATTCTGGTGCCATTCCAGCGCTATCAGTAATCACAGTTCAGGTCTCACGTGACATTGTGATGTCTTGTGAGCCCCACATCCAATTACTGCCGACTTCTCTCTCCCTGTCTTCGGACCAAATGAGCAAGCAACAGGAAGTGAGTGGCAGCTGCAGTGCTCTTTTCCTGTTGATTAACTTGTTTCCAAAGGCAGATAGACAGAAGCTGGTATTGATTGGACACGGAGCTTGTGTGACGTCACAATTGTGTGATTTCACAGAAGCCCCGAAACACGATTACCGACAGCTCTGGAACGGCACCAGAACGAGAGGTGAGTACAGGACCTTTTATTTTAAGTAGGAGAAACACGTCAAATCAGAAGAGGTTGTCCTAGTAGTGGACAACCCATATAATAGAAAAGATTTGTACTTACAAGACCCCCTTAGACACTGAGAAAATAACATTTTTTTCTGTTGTATAGTAGTCATGAGGTAACTGTAACTCAGGCTGATATTACTTTATAAGGGCAACATTGTATAGGAACTGTTTTGATAGTTTTGCCTTGGCCTCCAAAACAGTGACTCCAATTCATGAAAATAATTTTGCCAGTTTTCTGGTGTACATCACTTTGAAAAGTTGCTACATTTTTGTGAAACTTGGAATTGTTCAAAAATTGTGTGACTTTTGGCGTTTCAAGAAAGTTTCTCCCAGCTCCACTAAAATGGGCTGATCTGTGGCAGAACATGGCCATAGTGGGGGTGTGATTTCATCTAATTCATGACAAGCTGTACTGTTCTTTACCCCAGAAATTGTACTCTAGTCTGTGACTGAAGTAAGATTTCTGGCGTGGTGCACGACAGTGCATGCCACTTGTCAAATGAATTAAAAGGTGTGCACCTTTAAATAAATAAGGAGCATCTGAATTCTACATGTCCCTTCATTAAGACCAGTGAGAAAATCTCTGGTCTTGGGCAATCAGGGCCATGGTCTTCAAAAATTCTCAAATGTAATCATTTCACTTAGTATTCTTAGGTCTAGATGGGTTTTGCAGCTTGCAGAAAGTTAAAACATAGTATTAGAAAAAGGTCAGTGTCTTAGTGTACACTGGACGTCCTGAATTAGAAAGTGTTTGAAGGCATTTTCATGATTTATACAAGTTACAAGCTTTCTATAATAAGGAAATCTTGGATCGAGGCACTTTATACACTTTGCCCAGTCTGCAAATGCAACAAATGTTTTGGCACACTCCTAAAAAAGGATTGGAAAACCCACATACAAATATGAAGTGGTATTGAAAATGACAGAAGAGAGAATGACCGAGAATAAAAATTAAAGAGTTCATGGTATTCCACCCTGTAACCTCCATCTTAAAATATCCCTTCAAGTAGTAATAAAAATGCACAAAGTATAGTGAAACATAAAAATGTTTTTTTCTAGACTCGTTTCTCAGAACTCTCCGGTAATTTTTACCCCAGTGTGTACTGCCAGCCTTAAAAGTAAAACACGCTAGATTCTTTTGATCTAATATTTCCAGACACTGTGAAGACAAGAAAGAATTAGTGTTCCTTCAAAATTTGTCCTTCTTTATTTCCATAGAACAAAAAATAGTTGTTAAACTTAGTACAATACATTACTTTTAATATGCTAGACATAATGTGGAACATTGGTCGGAAACTCAGTTTTATTTTAGTAAAGCAAAAAGAAGCAGCTATGTCAGGACAATGTATTCACATATTATATTAAGGCCCCGTTAGGGCAAACAGACATCAAGGAGGGAAGTTGCAATGGGAGACTTTTGCTGCAGGTAACTTGGGACTAATGTAAATCATTTATTTGGTTATGTAGGTACCAGCATCTTTTGATAGCAATAATAACTATGGAATACAAGAAGAACCAAAAATAACTCCTGCCTTACAGTCAGCCTTGGGATAAATTTAAACTACTATCTTAAATTGCCCTCATGCAAAAAATATTGTCCCTAAATGTCAAGAATATCATACAGCTTAACGTTATTATAAGAGAGTCATATAAAATCTACTTTATATACAACAGTGACCCAATTTATACAAATGTGATTTTAAAAGAACATCTGCCTACGAGAGATTAGCAGTGTACTCAAAAGACAGTCTTGAGCATAAGAATTCGTTATTCAGGTTGACTTGCCGGTATATACTGTATATCACAGCGTGTCCTAACAGATGCTCCTACATTTATATCAGCAGCGTGCTGCAGCAGCACTCTGTAGATATAAGCAAACATTGCAGATATGAATATCAAAATAACATTAATGCCAAATGTGCTATGCTTATCAAATTGAGGAACTTACACACATTGGCCAATTTTTGTGTGCCCACCAGCCATGACAATGTGTACTTTTCTTTGATGGGACCTTTGCATACAAATTGACTTTAAGTACTTCTCTTTAAAAAGTATAGGCCTGAAGGCTGTTTAAAAGAATTCATCATTTTCATATATCTTGATGCCCTCAGAGTGCTGCTATATTCTTTGTTTAGTATATAATGCAATCATTATTTTTTTGTAGCATGCAATTGGAAGTGATGACTGGCTCCATAATTGGCTGAGCACTCCTCTCATCAGCTTAAGGGCTCATTTAGATGTCGTTGGATTCCAGTCTGATCTCTGACTGCAATGCATGAACTGGCCGCTAGTTTCCTGTCATGCTTGCCAGGAATAACAAGTGTCGCACAAGCTTTCAGTCCAACAGGGAGCCTGACGCACAACAAAAATGCAACAAACAATACCACAAGTAAGGGGGAACACTATAACAACAGTGGGCCTTGGTGCTAGTGAGAGGGGTAGATTAAACACCTCCTAAACTCACCTGCAGCTGTCCCTGCTCTCCTAGCCAGTCCCTATACAGTCTCATCAACTGTCGCCGAGCAGTAACCTGTGACCCTGAGAAACCCTGTAGGTGCAATAGCTAGTGAGAGGCAGGTGATGTTCACTAGACCCACTGCTGCACTAATATGACATAAGGTAAGGTAAGAGAAACAGGGAAAAACCGCAACCAAAAAGGATAACGTCAGACTTCTGAAACACTCCTCAACAGGACCTTCCACCAAGATGGCCAGAATACAATGGATTTGTATCTTCAGCAGGGATTTCTAGGAAACACCGCCACCTAAACCAACAGGGGCATGGCTACAAAACAGCTGCAGCTGAAATGCTCTGTTAGGAGCTGCTGTCACTAAAACTGACATTAACTCTTTTGGCACCAAAAGACATCAAACTACGTTTAAATATAGAGCCTTAGATAGTAATGAGTGACTCTAGTCCTGAACCTGTGATGAGTCTCCAAAGACAGAGAGACGACTGTGACATTTCCTGACCCAAGCATGACAGTATCATAGAAAAAATATACAATATCATCACGTTCAAGTCTCGGGAGCAAAGGCCAGTCTGTTCTTTAGCTTGGAACAATTGGCACAGATGTCTGAATGAGTCCTAAGACTATTTTTAGTTAGTGCAGAATCCTATTTGTCCATTAAGTTGTTTGGTTGTTTGCCTGGGAAATCTTCTGTATGTCTGATTAAAAAAAGTCTACAGTACCAGCAAAGAAAGGTAGGCCTTGTTGTGGATGGTGGGCACACAGGAATTGGACAATTTCTATGCCAAGTATGTTAATTTTGTAGCTATCATTTATTGAACATTAATATCATTTAAAATAATTTATATATTCATTGTTTGCCTATATATTGGCACACAACATTTGCTACTGTTTTTTTGTTTCTATATAATACAGTTCCAGATGTTTGCACCTGTTAACATTTGATTTATTTTGTTAGGAAGCGTTGGTCAATTTTTGTTTTTTATTAGCACCGTGCTGCAGTAATATGGGCACTACAGGCTGTTATCCCAGAATATTATGAACTGCATAGAATGGCTGGAATGCAATTTAAAACTTGGGGGGAGGCACACAGCAATATATTGAACAAAGGTCAGTGACGCCTTTAAATGCATTTGTACTCTGTAAAATACCAAAACAAGCTTCATGTTGCATTCCACACCTGTGAAGCCTGACCTACTTTGTGCTGCTTTATCCACGTTGTGCATTGCTAATACATTTCATATATCTTCATATATCTAAAGTTTAATTTACACTTCCAAGAAGCGGGCACTGATCAATTATAAGCTGCTGGATCAGTGCCGATTTTCCAGTCTGATTTTGCAACAACACATTGCAATGTTAGATGTAATGATTTCCTTTTGGTGTTGTGTTGAAACACTGCAACTCAGAACTTCATATTTTTACAAATATGTTGTATTTTCTGTCATTGTGTAACGTCCGGGTGGTGGAACCTCTGGACCGTACACCGGTTTCCCTTGAGGAGGCAGCCAGGCAGGTCACCCCGCCAGAGGGTCTGGGTGCACGGCAGCCGAAGCACTATTGGTAGCCGGACAGTCCGTAGGAGAGCAGGAAAGGTGGATGGAGTTCTGGACGGTGGTCCGGGTGACGAGGCTCAGAGTCCGAGGCCAGGTGGTAAGGTCAGGCGGGATCCGGAACTTGCTGAGCGATGGAACGGGTCACCAAACGGAGCCAGGGACTGGAGACTGGCGGAGCTGCAGAGATGGTGGAACATCCGCTGAAGTCACCGTCAGGGTACGGGAATGAGCGTGGTTCGGAGCGGCTGGCGTGGCAGGACAGGCTCTACGAGACAGGACAGGGTTAATGCAGGCAAAGCACAAAGCAAAGCAATAGGGGACCTGAACACTAGCTTGCTAAACACGTAGAACAGGCCCCGCCCACCAGGAAAGTGAATCTTAATATACCCTGTACCTGTCTATGTAATTTCCTGTTTTAGGGTGCTGGCCCTTTAAGAAAGGGTCAATGACCGCGCGCGCACCCTAATGCGCATGCGCGAGGCCCGTGTGCCAGAAGCCAGTCCAGGGAGCGGTGCAGAGGAAGCAGGGGCGCCCGGCAGGGTGTCCCCTGTCGCTGAGGAGTGCCGGGAGTGGGGCGCTGGAAGCAAGGAGGGCGCAGGCATGGAAGAGGAGGCCAGGACCGGGGTGGTGAGCCGGGGACGCTGCCGGGAAGCGGGGAGCGGGCCACGGGAACCGGGAGGCGGAGCGCGGAGACCGGGGAGCGTGACAGTACCCCCCCCCCACGCCCCCCTCCCCGCAATCGGGACAGGAAGGCACGAATCAGAGGAGTGCCAACATTCTCCCGGGGCTCTATAGATATGATTTATTTTCCTGAGGAAGGAGACGGAGATGTCTCTGAAACGCGTAGAATTATGAAATAAAGGAAATCTTTTTCATCTACAACATCAGTGGTTTTTAGCGCGGCATTTAAACCGGTTTTCTCTTTACCTGACCTATATTTTATATACTGCATTCCGGGGCCGCTGCTAAACCACAAAAAGGCACTCACATGCGATCATAAGGAGTTGTGACTTTCACAACCCTACCAGGTGAGTGTACCTCTTTCTGTCTCTCTACCCTCATACCGGGTAAGACCCTATTGCGCTTTTTCCCCCTACAGCTCTACAAGTTTACCGCATAGATGTCATCGTCAGCGATGGGAGGAGGAGCAGTACCGGCCTCAACGGAGAAGGGACCAAGGACAACAGGCTTGAGCAAGGATACATGGAAAGAGTTGGGTATCCGCATCGAGGCCGGGAGCTGCAGCTTGTAGGAGACTGCATTAATCTTGCTGACGACTTTAAACGGCCCGATGTAACGAGGACCCAACTTGTACGATGGCAACTTCAATCGGACATACTTGGATGCAAGCCAGACCAGATCACCAGGGGAGAAACACGGAGGATCCAGGCGCCGTTTGTCTGCATGTCCCTTCATCCGCAAAGAAGCCCGCTCAAGGGAGGTCTTGACAGAGCTCCATATAGCTGAGAAGTCCTGGACCAGAGCATCTGCTGCGGGGACATCGGAAGCCGAGGATACTGGCAACGGAACCGAAGGCTGAAGTCCGTAAACGACTCGGAATGGGGAGCTGGAGGTGGACTCGCTGATGTGATGTTTGTGGGAGAACTCAGCCCAAGGAAGAAGCGTGGACCAGTCATCGTGATGGGCATTAACGTAGTGGCACAGGAAGGAGGTCAGGATTTGATTGACCCGTTCCACTTGCCCATTCGACTGAGGATGGTAGGCCGAAGAAAAGTCCAGAGACACTCCCAGATGTTTGCAGAGGGCCCTCCAGAAGCGCGAGGTAAACTGAGTTCCTCTGTCGGACACAATGTGTGCGGGAAAGCCATGCAGTCGGAATATATGTTGGATGAAGGAGTCAGCTAGCTCCTGGGCAGAGGGCAGCCCGGCCATGGGAATGAAGTGAGCCATTTTTGAGAAACGATCCACCACAACCCATATGACTGTGTGTCCGGAGGATAAGGGTAAGTCCGTAATGAAGTCCATTGCGATATGTTGCCACGGAACAGAAGGAATGGGCAGAGGCAGGAGACGTCCATATGGTAGGTGCTTGGGTGTCTTGTTCCGGGCACAGGACGGACAGGCCGAGACGAAGGTTGAGACGTCTTTACGGAGAGACGGCCACCAGTAGTGACGGACAATCGTGCTCCAAGTCTTCTTCTGACCAGCATGGCCGGCGATCTTCGAGGCATGGCCCCAGTGCAGGACTCTCTGTCTGTCAGTATCTGGGACATAGGTTTTCCCAGGGGGTATCTGAGTTAAAGCGACAGGATTCACCGGAATGATTTTGCTGGGGTTGATGATGGGCTGGAACGTCTCCTCCTCCAACTCCACGGGCACTAAGGACCTGGACAAAGCATCTGCCCGCACGTTTTTGTCCGCAGGCCGAAAATGGAGTTGGAAATCAAATCGGGCAAAAAACAAGGACCAGCGGGCTTGTCGTGGGTTAAGTCTTTGGGCTGACCGCAGGTACTCCAGATTCTTGTGGTCCGTGTATATGATTACAGGTTACAGGGTATACTGCTCCCTCCAACAGGTAGCACCATTTCTCCAAGGCAAGCTTCACGGCCAGTAGCTCCCGATCCCCAATGGTGTAGTTGCGTTCGGGTGCCGAGAAGCTCTTGGAGAAGAATCCACAAGTGACCATCTTGCCGAAGGGGGAGTTCTGCATCAATACTGCCCCGGCTCCCGAGGAAGAGGCATCCACCTCCAAGGTGAACTGTCTGTTCAATTCAGGGCGATGGAGAACCGGGGAAGAAGCAAACGCCTGTTTCAAGGAGCACAACGCGGCATCGGCCGCCGTGGACCAGTCCTTAGGGTTAGCTCCTTTCTTAGTCAAGGCAGAGAGAGGCGCCGTCAAGGCAGAGAAATGCGGGATGAATTGCCGATAATAGTTCGCAAAGCCGAGAAAGCGTTGGTAAGCCTTCAGTCCGGAAGGAGGAGGCCAGTTGATGATGGCAGACACTTTCTCAGGGTCCATCTGCAGGCCAGTGTCCGAGATTACATAACCCGGGAAGGGAAGAGATGACTTTTCAAAGATGCATTTCTCGTACTTGGCGTACAGACGGTTCTCTCTAAGCCTCTGGAGAACTAGCTGCACATTTTCTCTGTGGGTCTGTAGATCCGGAGAGAAGACCAGGATGTCATCCAGATATACCACGACACAGACATACAGGAGGTCTCTGAACACGTCGTTCACTAGTTCTTGGAAGACTGCCGGAGCATTACACAGACCAAAGGGCATGACACAATACTCGTAGTGCCCATCCCGAGTGTTGAATGCAGTTTTCCATTCGTCTCCAGGGCGAATGCGAACCAGGTTATAGGCCCCACGGAGGTCCAACTTGGTGAATACACGAGCTCCTCGAAGCCGATCGAATAGTTCGGGGATAAGCGGCAGAGGGTATTTGTTCTTTACAGTGATCTGGTTTAAACCCCGGTAGTCGATGCAAGGGCGCAGATCACCTTCCTTTTTCTTGACGAAGAAAAACCCTGCTCCGGCAGGGGATGAGGACCTCCGAATGAACCCCTTTGCTAGGCTCTCGGTAATATAGGCAGACATAGCTCGTGTTTCCGCAGGGGACAAGGGGTATATCCTTCCTCTAGGAGGCGTGGTTCCTGGCAGTAAATCGATGGCACAATCGTAGGGACGATGAGGCGGTAGTACCTCGGACTCCTTTTTATCAAAAACGTCCGAGAAGGACCAGTAGGCAGAAGGCAGTCCTGGTAGAGACTCTGGAACCGGAGGGCGTCGAACGGGCTGGATGGTTTTCAGACATCTCTCGTGGCACGAGGAGCCCCATCGGGTGATTTCACCTGTACTCCAGCTGACCGACGGTTCGTGTGTCCGTAACCATGGGAGTCCCAGCAGGATCTGATGAGACATACGCGGGAGGACGTAGAAGGTGATCTTCTCGGTGTGCAGAGCACCGATCCGTACTTCCACAGGCTTGGTGATCAGTGAGACGGTGTCAGAGAAAGGTCTCCCATCTACCGAGGCGATCACCAGCGGTTTCTCTAGTGGGAGGACAGGCACCTGGTACTTATCCACCGTGGCCTGCTGGATGAAGTTGCCTGCTGCTCCGGAATCAAGATACGCCTCTGCCGTGAACCGGGTCTCTTCTGTAGTGACTTGAATAGTCCAGGTAACGGAGTCTGAGAGTGTCCCAGCACCTAGGGTAGCCTCTCCTACCAAGCCTAGGCTTTGGAGTTTCCCGGCTTCTCGGGACAAGAGCGTAGCAGGTGTGAGCCATCACCGCAGTAGAAGCAGAGACCCTTTGCTAGTCGTTCTGCTCGGCGTTGCTCCGACTGCCTCAGGCGGTCAATCTGCATGGGCTCGTAGGTAGGCGCGCCAGGGGGCGCCGACTGAGGAGTGGTGGACTTCTGTGGTGGGGAGGAGTGCCGTATAGGACGCCTCTCGCGGGACACCTCTTTGGATCGTTCCTGAAAGCGAAGATCCACGCGAGTCGCCAGAGCAATCAGGGCATCCAGGGTGGAAGGCACGTCACGACCAGCCAGCTCATCTTTTATGCGAGCCGAGAGTCCTTCCCAGAAGGCGGCGGTTAGGGCCTCGTTGTTCCACCCGAGTTCCGAGGCCAAGGTGCGGAAACGAATAGCATATTGGCCCACCGTCAGAGTCCCTTGACGTAGTCGGAGGAGGGATGAAGCAGAGGCGGCGGTGCGTCCGGGCTCGTCAAAGGTGGTACGGAAAGCCTGCAGGAATTCCTGGATATCAGTGGTCACCGGATCCTCTTTCTCCCACAAGGGGTTCATCCAGGCCAGTGCCTCTCCCTCTAGATGGGACATCATGAACGCGAACTTGGCTTGGTCGGAGACAAAAAGGTGCGGCAGCAGCTGGAAATGGAGAGAGCAGTGGTTTATAAATCCCCTGCAGGTCTTGGGATCTCCAGCGTACCGGGGTGGTGAGGCCAAACAAAGCTTGGAAGCATCCGAGGAGGCTGCCACGGGAGCTGCAGTCGTGGGTTGTGCAGTGGGAACCCGAGATGCCACAGGCGTGGCCGCTGCTTGTAGCGCGTTCAGACGGGCATCCACGGAAGTCATGAAGTTCAGCATGCGGGTCTGGGTCTCGCGCTGTCGTGTGAGTTCCTGCTGCAGGGCCGCTAGTGCTTCGGCGGGATCCATGGCCTGTTCTAGCTGTAACGTCCGAGTGGTGGAACCTCTGGACCGTACACCGGTTTCCCTTGAGGAGGCAGCCAGGCAGGTCACCCCGCCAGAGGGTCTGGGTGCACGGCAGCCGAAGCACTATTGGTAGCCGGACAGTCCGTAGGAGAGCAGGAAAGGTGGATGGAGTTCTGGACGGTGGTCCGGGTGACGAGGCTCAGAGTCCGAGGCCAGGTGGTAAGGTCAGGCGGGATCCGGAACTTGCTGAGCGATGGAACGGGTCACCAAACGGAGCCAGGGACTGGAGACTGGCGGAGCTGCAGAGATGGTGGAACATCCGCTGAAGTCACCGTCAGGGTACGGGAATGAGCGTGGTTCGGAGTTGCTGGCGTGGCAGGACAGGCTCTACGAGACAGGACAGGGTTAATGCAGGCAAAGCACAAAGCAAAGCAATAGGGGACCTGAACACTAGCTTGCTAAACACGTAGAACAGGCCCCGCCCACCAGGAAAGTGAATCTTAATATACCCTGTACCTGTCTATGTAATTTCCTATTTCAGGGTGCTGGCCCTTTAAGAAAGGGTCAATGACCGCGCGCGCGCCCTAATGCGCATGCGCGAGGCCCGTGTGCCAGAAGCCAGTCCAGGGAGCGGTGCAGAGGAAGCAGGGGCGCCCGGCAGGGTGTCCCCTGTCGCTGAGGAGCGCCGGGAGTGGGGCGCTGGAAGCAAGGAGGGCGCAGGCGAGGAAGAGGAGGCCAGGACCGGGGTGGTGAGCCGGGGACGCTGCCGGGAAGTGGGGAGCGGGCCACGGGAACCGGGAGGCGGAGACCGGAGAGCGTGACACATTGGTTACAAATCACAATCAAAACACTTACTATAGACTTCAAAGCAAGTTGCATACAACGTTGAATACTGTAGAAGCAGTGGTCAATAATATTTATTCACTTATATAGCGCTATTAATTCCACAGCGCTTTACATACATTGTCAACACTGTCCCCATTGGGGCTCACAATCTAAATTCCCTATCTGTATGTCTTTGGAGTGTGGGAGGAAACCCACGCAAACACGGGAAGAATATACAAACTCCATACAGATGTTGTCCTTAGTGGGACTAGAACCCAGGACCCCAGCGCTGCAAGACTGCAGTGCTAACCACTGAGCCACCGTGCCGCCCCAATGAAGGAAACTTAGTGCAGCAAATGACACTTTTTCTTCTATTCTGTTACAGAATGGAATGGAGGTAACGGGGATAAGGGCACTTTGACTGACCCTCAGGCTAAGGGGCCCTAGCTATTCCTAATCTCAGAATTACCTCTGAAGGTGAGGACGTCTGGACCGCCACCCTGGCCTTGCTCCTAACCAGCCCTGATCTAGTTCCCCCTCTCCCCCCACTGTAAAGGAGGACTGGGATCAGAGTGGTAGTGTGAAGCCCCACAGGTGTTGTGTCGGTGCATTACTTTCAGGGACTTCACGTGGGATAGTCTGGTCACAGGTAGGGAACCTTCTCTTCAGGATTTTAGTGACGCCACTCTTGGTATTGCGGTCAGGGGACCGCCACTGCAGGTTAAGGGACGCCTGGGGTTGTTGGTAGGTGCAGTTAGATGGTGTGACCCCCCGAGAGTAGGGCTGGCCCCAGGGCCCGTTTTGAGTGGGTGGAACCACAAGGCGCAGAATGACTCAAACAGTCCAGGCAGTCTTTCAGGGTTTTTACTCACAGTTGAAGGTAGGGTGAGAAACCTGGGCGTAGCTGGGATGAACCAGGCTGGAACCAGGTATCCTTCCGGCTGGCTGATGAGGGTGTCTACCAACTCGCCTTCCTAGCCCTGTGTGTTTTGGGGTGAACCCTACTTGAAGCCCTGCTGGGGTTGCCCAGGGAAGTTGCTGATGCCTCTCTCTCCTTCTTTTGGCTTGTAGCCTGGACCAGGTCACTCCGGCTGCTTGCCTCCTGTGAACTATGGGCCCTCTCTTTGCTACGTGGCTGCGGACTCTGTGGTGGTATGGCGTGGGTCTGAAGTGCCCCCACCGGCAGGTTTGGCAGGAGAAAATTGAATAAATCTCTGCACTGGGACCTGTTACCCTTGCGGGCCTGGTACCTCCCTGGCAGTCCCCTTACTCTGCCACCCCTTTGCTCTCTCTAGCCTAGGGTGGATTTCGGGTGGCACTACCAGGTGACCGATCTCCCCCGTTGGTAGTCACTGCACGTACGTTGTCTGACTAGTGGCAGCCTCAGGTCTCCTCTTTGCGTCTGCTCTCCCTGAGCTCCACTTCAGACTGGCTCACTACTCCCTTCCCACTGTGCTTGCCTACGCAACCTAGCAACCAGGCTCTCTACCACACCCCTTGAGTGGAGATGGAGGCCATGCCCCCTCCTGGATTCCCCAGGGGTCCACTCAAAGGTAGATGTGTGAGACCTGATTACTATGCGCCTGTGTAGTCACACCTCGGTCAGCCTTCTGGATTACCTGTGTTGTACTGCCCCCAGCATGGGTGCAGTACTCAGTGGTGCCTGACCAGGTCAGGGGTGCCACAGTAGCCCCACAGAAAATAGACAAACGGGGGAAAACCAAAACTCAATTGCACTCCACAACAACAGCAAGAATACAGCAACACTTACAGTCAGGGCCAGAAATATTTGGACAGTGACACAAGTTTTGTTATTTTAGCTGTTTACAAAAACATGTTCAGAAATACAATTATATATATAATATGGGCTGAAAGTGCACACTCCCAGCTGCAATATGAGAGTTTTCACATCCAAATCGGAGAAAGGGTTTAGGAATCATAGCTCTGTAATGCATAGCCTCCTCTTTTTCAAGGGACCAAAAGTAATTGGACAAGGGACTCTAAGGGCTGCAATTAACTCTGAAGACATCTCCCTCGTTAACCTGTAATCAATGAAGTAGTTAAAAGGTCTGGGGTTGATTACAGGTGAGTGGTTTTGCATTTGGAAGCTGTTGCTGTGACCAGACAACATGCGGTCTAAGGAACTCTCAATTGAGGTGAAGCAGAACATCCTGAGGCTGAAAAAAAAGAAAAAATCCTTCAGAGATATAGCAGACATGCTTGGAGTAGCAAAATCAACAGTCGGGTACATTCTGAGAAAAAAGGAATTGACTGGTGAGCTTGGGAACTCAAAAAGGCCTGGGCGTCCACGGATGACAACAGTGGTGGATGATCGCCGCATACTTTCTTTGGTGAAGAAGAACCCGTTCACAACATCAACTGAAGTCCAGAACACTCTCAGTGAAGTAGGTGTATCTGTCTCTAAGTCAACAGTAAAGAGATGACTCCATGAAAGTAAATACAAAGGGTTCACATCTAGATGCAAACCATTCATCAATTCCAAAAATAGACAGGGCAAAGTTAAATTTGCTGAAAAACACCTCATGAAGCCAGCTCAGTTCTGGAAAAGTATTCTATGGACAGATGAGACAAAGATCAACCTGTACCAGAATGATGGGAAGAAAAAAGTTTGGAGAAGAAAGGGAACGGCACATGATCCAAGGCACACCACATCCTCTGTAAAACATGGTGGAGGCAACGTGATGGCATGGGCATGCATGGCTTTCAATGGCACTGGGTCACTTGTGTTTATTGATGACATAACAGCAGACAAGAGTAGCCGGATGAATTCTGAAGTGTACCGGGATATACTTTCAGCCCAGATTTAGCCAAAGGCCGCAAAGTTGATCGGACGGCGCTTCATAGTACAGATGGACAATGACCCCAAGCATACAGCCAAAGCTACCCAGGAGTTCATGAGTGCAAAAAAGTGGAACATTTTGCAATAGCCAAGTCAATCACCAGATCTTAACCCAATTGAGCATGCATTTCACTTGCTCAAATCCAGACTTAAGACGGAAAGACCCACAAACAAGCAAGACCTGAAGGCTGCGGCTGTAAAGGCCTGGCAAAGCATTAAGAAGGAGGAAACCCAGCGTTTGGTGATGTCCATGGGTTCCAGACTTAAGGCAGTGATTGCCTCCAAAGGATTCGCAACAAAATATTGAAAATAAAAATATTTTGTTTGGGTTTGGTTTATTTGTCCAATTACTTTTGACCTCCTAAAATGTGGAGTGTTTGTAAAGAAATGTGTACAATTCCTACAATTTCTATCAGATATTTTTGTTCAAACCTTCAAATTAAACGTTACAATCTGCACTTGAATTCTGTTGTAGAGGTTTCATTTCAAATCCAATGTGGTGGCATGCAGAGCCCAACTCGCGAAAATTGTGTCACTGTCCAAATATTTCTGGACCTAACTGTACACTGGCAGCTGCGAACAACTCCCTCTCTCCATGGCAGGATTCGGTAGAATCAACTGCAAGGAAGAGGTAGCTGATGGGCCTTTTTAAGGAGGAGGGGCAACAAAAGGCTGCAGCTGAGCTCCAATTAAGCAACTTGCAACAAGGGAAAACTGACATGAACCCTTGTTGCGGCAACAGAAAGCAAAATACATTTAACATTAGCCTCCGGAGTAGGTAGGAAGCTCAAATCGTAGAACCGTCACAAATCACTCAACAGCAAGAGAAATTTGTGACACATTCAAAATTGGAAGATGTCCAGCAGTGCCATCGGCTCATAACTGGCAACAACCAGGGAGACTAAACTGTTCAAGATAAAGAAGTGGGGTGCAGAAAAATGTCAGCAGATGGCTCTGGTCCAATGGATCAAAGTTTGACACTCGGTAAGTATGTCATGCTTTAACCTTTTGCTTCCTTTATTTACAGTGGTTTCCCTTGCCAATCACATCCATGCTAATACTTGATATGGATGTGATGGGGCCGGGAGTGGGTTTTCTGCAAACAAACACCTGAACGAACCGGCCAAGGCTCGTACTGAATCTGAAATTGGTGAACGCAAACTAAATAGGTTCACTCATCTCTACTCTTCACATCTACTGGGTTAGTATTGTTAGTAATGGGTGTGCCTGATAGACACCTCTTCATTACTAACACCAAGGCTTGATGCCAGCTGACATTACACAGCTGGCACCAACCCCTTAAGTATTACCCCGATTGCCATCACACCAGGGCAATCGACAAGAGCCAGGTAAAGTGCTAGAATTGATACATCTGATGGTTATGCCACTTCTGGGGTGGCTGCTATTTTTAGGTTGGATAGGGCCAAATAAGCATGGACCTTCCCACCCTATTTAAACCATATTTTTCCTGTAATTATTTTTTTATTGGACTAAATAGCTGTACAACCTAGCTAACTATCTATCTATCTATCTATCTATCTATCTATCTATCTATCATATGCCTAGCTTTGCACATCTTATATGCATAAGAAAAATGATTAATTTCTGTATCATGCATTTTTTTTCGGTACGTGTTACACGGATGTCACACTGACAGCACACAGATGACAGATGGATGGGCAAAACGGACCATGGAACTCCTGCGTTTTTCCAACGGACGTGTGAAGGGAGCCTTAAGCAGCTCTAGGCTTCTAGTAAACAGGTATGCTTTATGAAGATTTTTTTTAATCACTGGCCTTCAGGAAGTGTTTCTGATTATCAGGTGTGTTTTACAGAGGCAGAGTTGGTACTCACAGCTGATTCCTATTCCACAACTGTTCTAAACCACAGTATGGTGAAAATACCATTGAAATAAGAAAAGCGAAATGGGAGTCGATCATTACTTTAAAATATGAAGGTCAGTTAATCTGAAAAATTACTAGAATCTTAAAACTATCAATCACTCTGATGAAACTGGCACTCATCAGGACTGCCCAATGAAAGGATGACCAAGAATTACCTCTGCTTCAGAGGACAAGTTAATCACAGTTACCAGCCTGGAAAATACAATTTGATAGCACCCTAGATAACAGCCCTTATAAATGACTATGAGAAGTAGCCACTGCTGAGGACTGCAAGCAAGGATAGATTTGTTTGGCCAAGCATCACAAGAGCTAAACAAAAGATGAGTGAAAATCTGTACTGTGGTTTAATGAATCAAAATTTAAGATGTTTGGTACCAAATTCCTTTTTTTTTTTTAAACATTAAAAAAGTGAGCAGATGGTTTCTACATGTTTGGTGCCCCACATGAAGAATGCAAAGAAATGTGTGATGGTGTGGAGATGCTTTCCTCTTTATACTGTTGGTGATATTACAAATTTAAGGCACACTTACCAGCATGTCTACCACAGCCTTCTACAACAACATGCCATGCTGTTTGTGGGACCATCATAGGTGTTGCAACAGTACAGTCACCCAAAACACACCTCCAGGCTATGTAAAGGCTATGAGACAAAAAAGATGCTGGATGGAGGACTGCATGAGATAGCGTGGTATCCACAATCACCCAACTTCAACCAAATTAGGCTCGTTTGTGATGAGGTGGACCACAGAGTGAAGGCAGAACAGCCAACAAATGACCTGCACCTCCCCAACAATCTCCTTCAAGATTGTTAGATATTCTTTCCTTGGGGCTACCTGATGAAGATGTTTGACAGAATGTCAAAGGGATGAAAAGCTGTTACTAGAGTAAAAAGAGGGAGCATAGAGAAAGGTAAAGACAACCTGTCAGACGAAATTGTACTGTAAAGTAAAGACAAGGCTGAAATGATGCTGATTAAATTAATTCTTTTGGTGAAAAAATCCACTTTCATGTGTTCTTTAATTAACATTTGAAAGTTTTTGTAATTAGATTTTGGTGCACAGGAGCCGGACTGTCCGCTGGGTCTTCTCCTCCCTGTCTGTGATTCCCCTGCCAGCCTCCTGTAAATGACGTGATGAGAATAAAAATCTAAACAATAGAATTACGCTTCTTCAGCCTATGCAACATTGTGAAAAACAAAAAAGAAAATGCAATAAAAGGTGATTAAAACATTGTATCTACTTGAAAATGTTATCAATAAAAATGTGAGAGCTAGCTCTCACACAGCAACTTTGACCAAGGACTCAAAATGTCACAGATCTCGGGAAATGTCAACACATTAAAATTATGTTTTTTGACAAATTTCAGATTTTTTTTTTACCATTACATTTTTAAAAAAAAAATGTGTTTGGTATCGCTATAGTCATACTGACCTGGAGAATCATATTGCTGAGGAATTGTTACTGTGTAGTGAACGCTATAAATAAAAAAAAAATTGTGGAATTGCTCTTTTTTCGCAATTTTGTTGCATTTGGAGTTTTTTTCCCTCCTTTCCAGTGCATCTCATGATAAAATGAATGGTGCCATTAAAAATTACAACTCGTCCTGCAAAAAAAACAAGTCCTCATATGGCTATCTGGATGGAAAAATAGATAAATTATGGGTCTTAGAAGAAGGGGAGAAAAAAAATTGTGAAGTAAAAAAAAATTGCCCTGTCAGGAAGGGGTTAAAAGACTGGAGAACTTGGAGGCAATGGCTTTTATAGGGAAAACCTAATGACAGGTTCCCCTTAGCATATAGTTTACTAAATGTACCCCAAATTTCTACAATGCAGAAGTTTTTAGTATTCTAATAAAGCTAGAAATATTTTTAAGTTGATACATTTGTAGCAAATGTATATAATATTCATAGGTATATTGGGAACTGATTCTATTTTCAAGCGAACTATGCATGTACCTTTTATAGAATACTACCTGGTTGATGATGGGTGATGGTAATGGGATGAAAGCATTTGCAGGTCGAGAATATTATGATTCTTTGGTGCCAACATAATCTCCTTACTTAAAGGGGTGGTTCACTCATATTTTTTATTTTCTAGATCGATATTGTATTGAGAAACAATGTTTCTCTCAAATACCTTATGTTGGCAATAGTGTCTGTGAGAGGCGCTATTGTAGACTGCTGTTCCCTGCTCCGTGACCCCCGAGCTCCGTGACCTCAGGGATCCGGTGACGTCACGTCAAGTTCCTGACACCGGCCGCAGTATCCGTGCGTGATGGGCTGTGGGCAGTGTTGCAACACTCTTCACAGCCCATCTGCTCCCTCCTCCCTCACAGCAGAGCGCTGCAAGCAGGAGACACACTGGGCTGTGACAAGCGGTGAAACACCGTCCACAGCCCAGTGACTAAGGAAGACTGGGGCCGGCTGCAGTGTCCGTGAGTGATGGGCTGTGGGCGGTGTTTCCTTCCTCGTCACAGCCCATCTTCCCCCTCCTTCCTCCTCATTCACACTGGGCTGGGACAAGCGGTGAAACACTGCCCACAGCCCAGTGACTCAGGAAGACTGGAGCCCGGGCGCAATGGTGTGACATGTCTGGAACTTGACGTGACATCACTGGATCCCCGAGGTCACAGAGCCCGGGGGTCACGGAGTGGGAAATAGCTGTCTGCAATAGCGCCTCTATTGCGCACTACTGCCAACATATGGTATTTGAGAGAAATATTGTTTCTCAATATAATATCGATCTAGAAAATAAAAAATATGGGTGAACCACCCTTTTAACGATTATAGCCAATATGTTAAAGGAAGATGAGATAACTCCATAAAATAATCTTTTGGTATTGGTTACAGTGAATGAGTCCCACTGTGCCTATAAATAATATGATCCTCTGTGGTTTGTTTTATTTAATTTTTAGTAGCCCCTTAATGACTTATAACATGCTATGCATGTCATAAGTCATTTCCCTGCCTTTGAAGTGGGCTCGGCATGCGAGCGTTCATCTTTCCCTGCAGATGAAGTCTGGAATTATTCAGCCTTCGTCCACCTCTAACAGCTACAGGTGTATCGATGATCCGACCGAGGCTGTTAACCTGTTAAATGCCACTGTCAATCTCTGACTTCGGCATTTACCATGTTCCGGCAAGGGGACATGCTCTTCTTACCTCTCATAGGTGCGTCCGTGACAAGATCATGTCAGCCAGGAGTCTACTGAAGGCTTGTGTCTGTCATCGCAGTACTCCTGTGAAAACCAACCTGTAGCCGGCGTTCATAGGAGATTGTAATTTCTTGATGTTTTTAAATATGAAAAAATAGAAAGCCTAGTTAAGAAAGCAAAAATGAAATACACATATAAGCTATCGCTGCATTTGTAAAAAATTGATTTATCAAAATATAAAATAAATTAATCCGATTGGTAAACAGCGTAACAAGAAAAAAAGATCTGACCAACAAAATTGCAGGGGTTTTTTTTTCACTACTTAAAAGAAAACTTTACATGTTTGGTATCTACATAATCGTACTGACATAGAGAATCATACTGACAGTTTTACGGTAAAATGAACGCAGTAAATAAAAAAAATAAATAAATTGCAGAATTTCCCTTTTTTGCTATTTTGGCACACTTGGGATTTTTTTTTCCCGTTTAACATTACATCAAATAATAAAATGGCTGGATTCATTCAAAAGTACAACTCATCCTGCATAAACAAGCCCTGATATTGCTATATCGACGAAAAGATAAAAAACGCTATGGCTCTTGGAAACAAAACAAAGCACAAAAACGAAAAATCACTCAGTCCTTAAGCAGTTAATTAGGGCTATTGGAGAAAAAATTAACAGGAGCGATGTACCGCTGATCCTCATCATGACCATGAATTTATATTGTGCTTCTGTCACGCTCCCGCTGTCACGCCACCGCTCCGTACCCACTGATCCAGTCTCTCCATCACACCACCGCTCCTTGCTCACTGATCCAGTCCACGTGTCCGCCGGTCCCGGCTGCCGCTCCCGCTCATGCTCCCCTGCGTCCTGTTCCTGGTCTCAGGAGTCTGACTCTGAGTCATAGACACATGTTTCTGTATAGGACCGGGCCGCGCCCATTTTCCTGGTCTTATAGGCCCAGCACACCTGAAGCAGGATATGACATAGGGCTGTGCTGGGTATATAAGACTGGCCTTTCCATGTGGGCGGGGCCTGATCAACGTGTCTTGCTAGGACGTGTCTTGAAGCTTTGTCTTTTGAGCTAGGTGCTCAGGTCCCCTTGTGCCGTGTCCTGTATTACTGCTTGTCCTTGCTACCTGGTACCTGTGCCTGTATCCTGTACTGTCTAAGGAACTCCAAGACCCTGGTGACCAGGTTCTACCTGTCCCTGCCATGCTAGTGCTCCGGCTACCGTGTACCCTGCCCTCCGGTGGGGTGCTCGGTGCAGTGGATCCACCTCCTGGGCCTACCAGTCCTCCTGGCCCTCACAGCTTCTAAATCAAATGAACTCTAATCTAATAATTTAAACACAACAGCAAGTAATACAGGAAGGCAAATAAAAAAATCACGGACACTTTTATGTAATATTTTTCTGAAATGGTATGGATGTATTCTAAGCACAAGCATCTAGTTAGACGCCATTAATCCATCTAGTTTCAGAAGGATCAAAGCTAATATCTCATTTACAGAACCTTTGTAATAGCTATTACATGACAGACTAAAAGCTGCGGTTTCTGTGTTATAGAACCTGCTGATATTTTTAGTAATTTATAGGCAGGTTAATACTGTAATACCTAGGGAGTAATTTTTAATGAGCGTGGTAGACAGTATTAAGCAAAGCAAATCATCACTAGCACAATTACATTGATGAATACAGCCAGTGATGTGTTTTTTAAGTGTAATGATTTTTTTATTAAGGTCCCATTACAACATCTTGTACTAGATTTAAAGTCTAGGAGGCTGTAAATTTCCGATGCCTTAAATTATACTTATCAAGTAAATCCGCCTTCCACACCATAAGAGAGTTTATCAAAATAAATAAAATACCGTAAAAGGGGTTTTCTGGTCTCAGAAGAAAAGTCTGCAGTCACCCTTTGTGCTTGCAGACTGCCGAATCATGACAATGGTCCCAATACCTCATGTTTGTGACTACTTGTAGTCATATGTCCACTAGTATCCACTGGCTTCTCCTTAGGCCTGTTTCACACATCAGTGAAACACACAGACATTTTCCACTGACGTGTTAAAAATGCATATGTCCCTCCATGTATCGTGATTCACGGCATGTATTGGAAAAAAAAACGTGTGTTCTCCATGTGCTATGCATGATATCATATGGAGATCACGTACTCCAAACTCACCTGTCCCCGCGGTACTGAATCTCTGACTCTGCTGTGTTCGGCCGCCACTCTCTCCCCTCTGCAGCTACTTCCGGGTCGGCTTTGTAATGCATATGTATGACCATAATTAGCCGGGCTTGAAGCAGAGACAGCAGCAGCTGAACACAAGGTTGGTGGAGACATATGAAATTAAAAAGCTTTTTATTTTTAATGTACGTGTTTTTGTGGTACGTGTTTCATGGAACAGACCACTATGTGTTCCATGTGACATCAGTGATGCCAGAAGAATACGGACATGTCTATGTGCGGAAATCATGGACACACGTGTACGCCGCATGGAGACATGGTCACTGATGTGTGCGCAGACCTATTGATTTTAATGGGTCTGCGTATATCCATGATTCTGGTACATATAAAAACTGTCACATATGTACCAGAATCAACGACGTGTGAAAGAGGCCTAAAGGGAATTTGTTACCAGGTTTTTGCCACCTAATCTGAGAGCAGCGTAGCATAGGGGCAGATATCATGATTCCAGCGATGTGTCACTTACTGGGCTGCTTAGTGTAGTTTTGATAAAATCACTGTTTAATCAGTAGTAGATGTATGATACATGTTCGATATCTCCAAACTTGTATGAACCTGGGGAATCATATAGCCAGGTCAGTTTTACCATATAGTGAATATGGTAGATAAAACCCTCCCAAAACAATTGCACTTTTTTTGCAATTTCACCACACTTGAAATTTTTTTCCTGTTTTCCAATGCAAGATGTAGCAGAATGAATGGGTAATTTAAAAATACAACTAATTATGCAAAAACAAGCTCTCACACGGCTATATTGACCGAAAAATAAAAAGTTAGAGCTCTTGGAAGAAGGGGAGAAAAAAAAAACGAAAAAAGGTAAAAACGCTGGCTGTTGAAGGGATTAAAACTGCACCCCTCAAATACTTAAAATTTGTTGCCGGCATGATTATATGATTTACACAAGCTGGTGTCACCTCCATCTCCGTGAAATTTTGCGTATGCGCGTGGCTTATTTTGACCGCATCAGTGAGCCTTTGAAGCCAGGTGGACAGGTAAGTATGTGTGACGGGTACTAGCGATTTTGTCCGCCACGGCCAGCGATTTGCCCGTGACGCACAAATGACGGGGGTGGGTGCGAATGCTAGCGACATCGCTAGCGATGTCGCAGCGTGTAAACCCCCCTTTATACCAGGCGTGTGTAGACTTTTTATATTTACTGTATGTCAAATAACACTAATGTAATAGGTGTGCAAAAACAGTCATTTGTAACAGTTGCACAAAATCTAAGGCACTCACTCAGTTAATTTTCTTCTAGCAATATTTGTGACCTTCTGCATGCAAAATGAGACAAATTGTACAATTGAAATGCAATAGCATTAGTTCGCCCACTGCGATCAATTATTGCTAGCTCTATTATCTTTTGCATTTCAATTGAGTCTTATTATTCACTTGTCCTCATACATAATTAAGGGCTCATTCAGATGACCGGTCTGTATGTCCTGGTCAGTTCCTTTTTTTTGCGGACCTACTGACAGGACCATCTTTTTAATGTCTTTTGTGTAGGATCGGATGGCACATGGAAGCACCTCCGTGTACCATCAGTTCCTACAAAAAACACATCGGAGTCCGTATCTCCATTCCGTTATTATGGAACATGTCCTATTCTGTTCCCTAATACAAGTCAATGGGTCCGGCAAAATTCCCGGAAGCCACACAGAAGCACTTCTGTGTGACTTCCGTTGGGTGCCCCTGCAGTCTGTGTCCCGCTCCCGTGCCAACCCCGCGGTTCCCCGCACTGCAGTGTTAGCATCTGCCCGCACTGCAGTGTGACAGCAGCTGCTCGCACTGCAGTGTCAGCATCTGCCCGTGTGGCGCCCCTGAGATGTCAGGTGCCACAGGGTATTGCACCCAGTAACACGTGCAGTTCTAACCCCGGGTTCTTGGAAGACCAGTGCCGGTAAATGCCATTCAAAAAATCATATCCATGACCTTTTTCCCAGACTGGGTAACAGGCTAGGGATAGTTCTGATGGATGGCCACCTATTGGTTGGCACATATCCAATCTGTTAGTCAGAAACCCGGGAGGGGGAGGGGCTAGTCAGTGCAGTTGACGGGAGACAGACATCTTGACAGTGAGTCAGTTAGTCAGTCAGTGAGTGAGTCAGAAGTCGATAGTCAGACAGAAAGTGTAAAGTGGCTTATTTGGCTCAAGGCGTACGGTCGCCAGAGAGAGTACGGTGTGAGTACTCACGGGTCCGAGCACCGGTGGCGTGCAGAGCCCTAGTTCAAGAAAATGCTTTAAGTTCACCTGATAAATCTGCCCGGAGAGGGAATCATCAAGGTTCCTCACCAACATTAGTGTCCGCGGCACAGCAGCAAAGAGGTTCAAGCTACCTGCCATACGGGCCAGGACTGTGACAACAGGAGGGGACCCCAGAACGCTTCAGGTGATGGGGACCCACCAACTGCAGACAGGTGCATGGAAGTAAAGCTCAGTAAGTGACTACACCAGCACTGGTAACAAGGGAATACCGAATTACCTGAGGCCCAGATTGGTAGAGACCAGCACCAGTCGGGTTGCAGCTTCACAGAACCAGTGACTAAAGAACAAGTTAAACTGCAGCCCCTGTGTTGTCTGAATTCTTCCTACACCTCTGCATCTCCAACTTAAACCATATCACAACCACTATTATTCTCCCCTGGGGCTTAGCTTAACTTGCGGAGGGCCATCACATCCAAGCTGCTCAATACCACAAGTCCCAGCAGTGAGAGTCGCTCGCGATACTTCCTTGTGAACGCGGCGGTCATTGAACTGAGTGACGAGCGCTGACATCAGGAGTGCAGTGGCTTTGATCCCTGTAGGTAATGTACCTCACTAACCTCCTGAAGTCAGCGCTGGTCATGCCACGCAGTGACCTGGGCTGACCTCAAGATGTTAGCTCAGGTCACTGCACTGCTCTCCCAGCCAATGGGGAATGTTCTGTCTTCGTGCACGTTTGCACAGTGTGCACTCCGACATACAGCCTAAACCTTTTCTCTGTTTACAAGTAAGCAGACAGTTTCTCAGAAATCTGAACTTATTTATAGGTTAACAGTGTTGAACGTGTTTGAGTATATGGTAAAACTGTAAGAATACAGAAAACAATAATAGGTGTGGAGCACACCACACATCCGGATATTACATTACACTGTATATGGGAAAAGCTTACAAAATGGCGACATTTATAGTACATGTGGATTTCTATCCAGTCTAATTACCTACGTTATTACAACTTATGCAGTGCAACAACAGGTTTCAACATAATGTTTTTACATGTAGTACATACCGGAAATACGTTCGTGCGGATAATGGGTTTTAACAAGAGAGGTGCAGGAGAGCACAGGGAAACCGTCCTCCTTCATGTATCTTTCTTACAAAATGGAGACTGCTTTCAGAATGCTCAGGAAATGCCCAGCAGCAAGACACTCCCACAAGGAAAACACTGAACACTATAGAACTACAGCACCATCTAGTGGCTTAACATCGTTTAGCATTGATGTAAGGTAACAATAACTTTATTAGCACTTAACAATTGTGGCAATTGTCTTATGCCTGAATGGGCAGAACACTCCCCGCCTGGCGTCAACTGATGCCAGTTACAGGCTCTTTTGGTGAAAGCAACAGGATGAGTTCTGCAGCTTGCCTGAGGAATAATTTATTCTCCCCGAATTTACACACCTTGACTTCAACTTTGCGAATGTTCCCATCTTTGCTCGGTATCGTCCTGGTTACTAGGCCAAGTGGTTACTCATTTCGGTGTGACTGGCTATCTTTCATGAGTCCAACGTCACCAGGTTTGATGTTTGGTTTGTTGTGTTGCCACTTCGTCCTAGTTTGCAAGGTGGAGAGGTCCTGTCTCCATCTGTCCCAGAAAGCATTGGAGATGCTTTGTACTTGCCTCCATTGACGTTGGTAGAGGTCTTTGTCACTGAATTCTCCAAGGGGAGCACTCAGAGAACTAGATTTCTGAGTGAGTAACATGGCTGGAGTGAGAATCGCCAGGTCTCCAGAACTGACAGAAAGTGTTGTCAATGGCCTGGCATTCATGATAGCTGAGACTTCTTCCAAAAACGTAGTTAGACTTTTGCATGTGAGTCTGGCACCCACTTGTAAGAAGATAGAGTCGAGGATTCTGCACGCTATCCCTATCATTCTTTCCCAAGCCCCTCCCATGTGAGAAGAGTGTGGTAAAATGAAAGTCCAAGTGCATCCTTGTTCACTTAAGTATGTTTCCACATTGGTAGTGTCTAGGTTGGAGGGAATTTGAAGTTCCTTTGCTGCTCCAACGAAGTTTGTGCCTCTATCAGAGCGGATGTGCTTCACTGGGCCTCTGATGGCAATGAAACGTTGAAGTGCATTTATGAAACTTGAAGTGTCCATAGATTTTATAACTTCAATGTGAACAGCTCTTATGAACAAACAGGTGAACCTAACTGCCCAGCACTTCACATTGGCATGGACTCCTCTAGTGTGCCGCATAGCTACAGACCAGGGACCAAATACATCCAGACCGACGTTGGTGAAGGGAGGATCTGTACTGAGCCTGTTAGGTGGAAGATTAGCCATTTTTAGGTTCTGAAACATGCCACGAAGTTTTCGACAGGTAACACAATTGTAGATGAGTTTACTCACACATCTCTTTGCTCCAACTATCCATAGTCCCGCGGCTCGTAGATTCCCTTTAGTAAACCATCCACCATGATATTTCACTAGGGCGTGGTGGTGCTGCACAAGCAGTGTCGTAACATGATGATGTCCGGGAATTATTATAGGGTGTTTTTCCATAAACTCCACTTCGGCTTCTTGAAGACAACCTCCAATTCTTAACAGCCCATCTTGGTCAATCATTGGATCAAGCTTCTTCAGGGCACTGTCCTTAGGAATGTGTTGCTTTTTGGTGAGGTTGTCTATTTCTTTAGTATAACTCTCATATTTAATGGTGCAAATTATTACATTCCTGGATTTTTCTAGGTTGGGAACGGTAAAGACATGTTTGCAGTGATGCCATTTGCAAGGTTTTTGGATCGCTGGTGATGCTGACTTGGAAGAATGGGCTATGTGAATTAAAAAGGTAATGGTATGAACAAGCGACCTCCAGGTTCAGAACCTGCTAAAATTATGCAAATTGAGGTGGTGGTCTGAAGTCACCGCTCGTAGAACGGATACCTGAGGACGTATTTCTTCATCAGCCTCTGGATCTATCAGCTCAAACGAGTTGGATCCGGTAGTGCAGGATGTTGAGCGGTGTAGGAATGCAGGATCTGAAAACCATGTTGTGTCCTTTAGGTGGCTCACTGAAACGGATCTGGTTGCATGGTTTGCAGGATTATATTGTGTAGACACGTAGTGCCACTGTTTAGGGCAGGTGGATCTCCTGATCCTTAGCACCCTATTGCTGACATAGACATAGAAACGTCGAATTTCATTACAAATGTACCCTAGTACTACCTTGCTGTCAGTGTAGGATTCAGCATCCTTGATCTCTAGGCTCATTCCTGTCGAGATAAGTTCAGGCAACTCAACTGCAAGCACAGCGGCACAGAGTTCCAGTCTGGGTATCGTATGTTCACGGAGAGGCACCAGTTTTGTGCGTCTAATGACAAACCCTATGTGGCATTGTTCCTTGGCATCTACAGGTTTTAGATATGCCACCGCTGCAATCGCTTTGACTGAGGCGTCACAGAAGATACAAAGTCTTTGTAATTTGACTTCTGTTGATGGCACAGGAGCATATGGTCGTCTCACCTGAAGGCTGGTCAAGGCTTCAAGAGAATTCTTACAGTCTGCACATAGGTCTCTTTTCTCCATTGGAAGCAGGTCATCCCAATCAGATGTGTCTTGGGTGAAGTCTCTTAACATCATTTTACCTTGGATGGTCACAGGAGCTACAAATCCCAGAGGATCATGCAAGCTGTTTACAAAGGACAGAACACCTCTGTGTGTGAAAGGCTTCTCTTCTCTGCTAATTTTGAAAGTGAATGCATCCACCTTCAAATCCCAGAACAAACCAAGACTCCCCTGCATGGGTAGGGAGTTGGTGCTTAGGTTCAAGTCCTTCAAATCACTTGAGTAGTCTTGAGAGGGAAAAGCTTCCATTAATTCTTTGCTGTTGGAAGTGCTCTTGTGCAACCACAAATTAAATTAGACAGAGCAAGCATTTCTTGAGCTCTTCTAAGGAGACTGATTGCAGCTTCACTGGTGGGAGTGGATTTTAGGCAGTCATCCACGTAGAAGTCTTTTTCCACAAAGGATCTAACATCTGACCCGTACCTTGCTTCTCCTTCTTTAGCTGAATGTCTGAGACCATAGATGAGAACTGCAGAAGGACTATTCCCAAAGATGTGCACTCTCATCCTGTACTCTGCGATGTCTTTATCGGGGTCGTTGTCGCGATACCAGAAGAACCTCAAGTAGTTTCTGTGTTCCTTTTTGACAAGAAAGCAGTGAAACATCTGTTGTATGTCTGCCATAATTGCCACCTTATCTCTGCGGAAGCAGAGAAGGACTTTGAGAAGTCTGATATTGAGGTCTGGGCCGGACAGTAAAGCTGGGTTCACACATAGTGACAGCGACAACGACGTCGCTGTTACATCACCATTTTCTGTGACGTAACAGTGACCTTGTAAGTCGCTGTTATGATCGCTGCTTAGCTGTCAAACACAGCGACGCAGCAGCGATCATAACGTCGCTACATGTGCAGAGAGCAGGGAGCCGCGCACACTGCTTAGCGCTGGCTCCCTGCTCTCCTAGCTACAGTACACATCGGGTTAATTACCCGATGTGTACTGCAGCTACATCTGCAGAGAGCAGGGAGCTGCGCACACTGCTTAGGCCCCTTTCACATTGCGTTTTTCGTGCATATATACGTTTCTGCAGACAGACACCCGAACGTAGAGGAGTACGTTCGGGTGTCCGTCTGCAGAAACGTATATGTGCACAAAATTGCACAAAACAGAGTACACGCTAACGCAGTGCGCTCCATAACAGTGAATGGCCCTGTCGGACGCATGCATCCGGAGCACGTTTTACAGAGTAGGGGAGGGGCGGTCCGGACGGTCCGGACGGATGCCCCGACGGGACCTGTGGACGTAGAGAAAAACGCAATGTGAAAGGGGCCTTAGCGCTGGCTCCCTGCTCTCCTTGCTACAGTGTACACATCGGGTTAATTACCCGATGTGTACTGCAGCTACATGTGCAGATGTCACGCTCCCCGGGTCCCCTGCTCTGCTCCCCGGCTCACCTGCCACGCTCCCCGGCTTCCCTACGTCGCTCCCCGGTTCCTCTGTCCGGCGTCCGCCGCTCCCCGGTCTCCAGCCTCCATTGCCTGCGGTCCCCAGGCGTCCTGGTCCCCGCTCCCGGCGCCCGTCGGCTACTCAGCCCCAGCCCGGCTCTCCTGCTTCCTGCTCACCACTCCCTGCCCTGGCTTCTGGCACCCGGGCCTCGCGCATGCGCATTAGGGCGCGTGCGCGGTCATTGACCCTCTCTTAAAGGGCCAGCGTCCACTGACAGAAAATTGAACACACAGGTACAGGGTATAAAGGGGTTTAGTGTCCAAGTGGGCGGGGCCTGTTCTTCGTGTTTCCTAAGCTAGGAGTCAGGTCTCCTTGTGTCTCTGTGATATACTCACCTATCTCTCTTCTAGAGCCGCTCCTGCCTCGCCATCCGGTCCTGCCGACTCCCGAACCCCGAACGCTGACTATCTGCCATCCCGTCAGTCCGTTCCATCTCTGATCCCTGTGGTGACCCGTCCTCTCGCTCCATCGGTTCCGGACTCTGCCTGACAACACCTCGGCCTCCGAACCTGAGCTCCGTCACCCGGACTACCATCAGTGACTCCGTGGTCCCAGGGACTTCTCCATTCTACTCTGTTGCACGGACTGTCCTTCTACCTGTAGTGCTCCGGATACCGGACTCCTTGCCTTCAGGAAGGTGTTCGGCCCAGTGGATCCACCTCCTGGGTCTGCCCGTCCATCTGGCCCTAACAGTAAGAACAGGCCATGGATCCCGCCGAAGCACTAGCGGCCTTGCAGGAGGAACTCCAACGCCAGTGTGAGACCCAGACCCGCATGCTGAACTTTATGTCTTCTGTGGACGCCCGCCTGAACACGCTACAAGCGTCGGTCACATCTTCGGCATCTCGAGCTTCCACTGGACAATCCACGGCCCCAGCTCCCGTGGCAGCCTCCTCGGATGCTTCCAGGCTTCGTTTGGCCTCACCACCCCGGTACGCCGGAGATCCCAAGACCTGCAGGGGATTCATAAACCAATGCTCCCTCCATTTCAAGCAGCTGCCGCATTTGTTTGCATCCGACCAAGCCAAGGTCGCGTTCATGATGTCCCATCTAGAGGGTGAGGCACTGGCGTGGATGAACCCCTTGTGGGAGAAGGAGGACCCTGTGACCACTAACATCCAGGAGTTCCTGCAGGCATTTCGTGGCACCTTTGACGAGCCCGGACGCGCCGCCGCGTCTGCCTCATCTCTCCTCCGGTTACGTCAGGGGACTCTGACGGTGGGTCAATATGCCATCCGTTTTCGCACCTTGGCTTCGGAACTCGGGTGGAACATTGAGTCTCTAACCGCCGCCTTCTGGGAAGGCCTCTCGGGTCGTATCAAAGATGAGCTGGCTGGTCGTGACGTGCCGTCCACCCTGGATGCCCTGATTGCCCTAGCAACTCGAGTGGACATTCGCTTCCAGGAACGATCCAAGGAAGTGTCCCGTGAGAGACGTCCGATACGGCATTCCTCTCCTCCGCAGAAGCCCGCCGTTCTTCAGTCAACGGCATCTGGTGTCTCCGTCCACGAGCCCATGCAGATCGACCGTTTGAGGCAGTCTGAACAACGCTGAGCAGAACGGCTCGCTAAGGGCCTCTGCTTCTACTGCGGAGAGGGCACACACCTTCTACGCTCCTGTCCAGAGAGGCCGGGAAACTCCAAAGCCTAGGGTTGGTAGGAGAGGCCACCCTAGGTGCTGGGACTCTCTCAGACCCGGTTACGTGGACTGTTCAAGTGACAACGGGAGAGACGCGGTTCACGGCTGAGGCGTACCTCGATTCCGGGGCAGCAGGCAATTTCATCCAGCAGGCCACGGTGGACAAGTACCAGGTGCCTGTTACTCCACTCGACAAACCCCTCGTGATTGCCTCTGTGGATGGGAGACCCCTCTCTGACACCATCTCGTGGATCACCAAGCCGATGGAACTGCGTATCGGTGCCCTGCACACCGAGAACATCTCTCTCTATGTCCTCCCACACATGTCCCATCAAATCCTGCTGGGACTCCCCTGGCTACGGACACACGAACCGTCAGTCAGCTGGGGCACTGGTGAAATCACCCGATGGGGCTCCTCTTGCCACGAGAACTGTCTGAAGACCATACAACCCATCCGACGACCTCCGGTTCCAGAGTCCCTACCGGGACTGCCCTCGGCCTATTGGTCCTTCGCGGACGTCTTTGACAAAAAGGAATCAGAGGTACTTCCGCCACATCGTCCTTACGATTGTGCCATCGACCTGCTCCCGGGAACTACACCACCTCGAGGACGGATATATCCGCTGTCTCCTGCCGAAACAAGGGCCATGTCTACCTACATCACAGAGAACCTGGCAAGGGGATACATTCGGAGATCCTCCTCTCCTGCTGGAGCAGGCTTCTTCTTCGTCAAGAAGAAAGAGGGCGACCTACGCCCATGCATAGACTACCGGGGATTGAACCAAATCACCGTGAAAGGACCTGGTCCGCATCCGCTCAGGGGACAAATGGAAGACCGCGTTCAATACTCGCGATGGGCACTATGAATACTGTGTGATGCCCTTCGGCCTGTGTAACGCACCAGCAGTCTTTCAAGAATTGGTGAACGACGTGTTCCGAGACCTTATCTACGTCTGTGTGGTGGTGTATCTTGATGACATCCTGGTCTTTTCTCCGGACCTCCAGACCCACAGAGAGAACGTGCAGCTGGTACTACAACGACTGAGGGAGAATCGTCTGTACGCCAAGTACGAGAAGTGTGTCTTCGAGCAGTCTTCTCTTCCCTTCCTGGGTTACGTAATCTCCGATACCGGCCTGCAGATGGATCCGGAGAAGGTCTCTTCCATTCTCAACTGGCCCCCTCCTTCTGGACTGAAGGCAATCCAACGCTTTCTGGGATTCGCAAACTATTACCGTCAGTTCATCCCTCACTTCTCTGCTCTGACTGCACCTCTCTCCGCCTTGACCAAGAAGGGGGCTAATCCAAAGGACTGGTCACCTGCGGCCGATGCCGCGTTCGGCTCCCTGAAGCGGGCGTTTGCTTCCTCCCCTGTGCTCCACCGTCCGGAGTTAAACCGACAGTTCACCTTGGAGGTGGATGCCTCCTCCTCGGGAGCCGGAGCAGTGCTCATGCAGAAGTCCTCCTCCGGGAAGATGGTTACTTGCGGTTTCTTCTCCAAGAGCTTCTCAGCGCCTGAACGCAACTACACCATCGGAGACTGAGAGCTATTGGCAGTCAAACTGGCTCTGGAGGAATGGCGCTACCTTCTGGAAGGAGCAGTGTACCCCGTTATTATTTACACGGACTACAAGAACCTGGAATACCTGCGGTCTGCTCAGCGACTGAACCCACGGCAAGCCAGGTGGTCCTTGTTCTTTGCCAGGTTCGATTTCCAGCTCCATTTCCGACCCGCGGACAAGAATGTACGCGCAGATGCCTTGTCCAGGTCATTCATGCCCATGGAGCAGGAGGAGGAGACATCCCAGCTCATCATCTGCCCTAGTAAAATCATTCCGGTGGCTCCTGTCACCCTGGCCCAGATACCGCCCGGGAAGACCTATGTCTCTGAGACTGACAGGAAAAAAGTGTTACACTGGGGCCATGCCACGAAAATAGCCGGTCATGCTGGTCAGAAGAGAACATGGAGTACGATTGTACGTCATTACTGGTGGCCATCCCTTCGCACGGATGTCGCTTCTTTTGTCTCAGCCTGCTCCTCTTGTGCCAGGAACAAGACGCCCAAACATCTGCCATATGGCCGTCTTCTGCCTCTGCCTATACCCTCAGTTCCGTGGCAACACATTGCGATGGACTTTATTACGGACTTGCCACTGTCCTCCGGACACACAGTCATATGGGTCGTGGTGGATCGGTTCTCCAAAATGGCTCATTTCGTCCCTATGGCTGGACTGCCCTCTGCCCAGGAACTCGCTGACGCCTACATACAGCACATCTTCTTGCATGGCTTTCCATCACACATTGTGTCCGACAGAGGAACTCAGTTCACCTCCCGCTTCTGGAGGGCTCTCTGCAAACATCTGGGAGGGACTCTGGACTTCTCTTCAGCCTACCATCCTCAGTCGAATGGCCAAGTGGAACGGGTCAATCAGATCTTGACCTCCTTCTTACGTCACTACGTCAACGCCCATCATGACGACTGGTCCACGCTTCTTCCTTGGGCTGAATTCTCCCATAACCACCACGTCAGTGAGTCCTCCTCCAGCTCTCTCTTCCATGTCGTTTACGGACTTCAGCCTTCCGTCCCATTACCTGTATCCTCTTCCTCGGATGTTCCTGCTGCTGATGCTGTAGCCCGTGACTTTGCAACAATTTGGGACTCTGTCAAGGCGTCCCTTGGACGTGCTTCCCTGCGGATGAAGAGACACGCAGACAGGAGGCGTCTGGATCCTCCGTGTTTCTCTCCAGGAGATCTGGTCTGGCTTGCTTCCAAGTACGTCCGATTGAAGCTGCCATCCTACAAGCTGGGTCCTCGCTACATCGGGCCGTTTAAAGTCCTCAGCAAGATCAATGAGGTCTCCTACAAGCTGCAGCTCCCGGCCACGATGAGGATACCCAACTCCTTCCACGTCTCCCTGCTCAAGCCGGTTGTCCTTGGTCCCTTCTCCGCTGCTGCCAGTCCGGCTCCTCCTCCTATTGCCGATGATGACATCTATGCGGTAAGGGATATCGTGGCCATGAAAACCATACGGGGCCGACAGTTCTTCCTGGTGGACTGGGCAGGGTATGGTCCTGAGGATAGGTCCTGGGAACCCCGGGAGAATGTGGGTACTCCTCTGATCCGTTCCTTCCTGTCCCGGTTGCGGGGAGGTGGCGTGGGGGGGGTACTGTCACGCTCCCCGGGTCCCCTGCTCTGCTCCCCGGCTCACCTGCCACGCTCCCCGGCTTCCCTACGTCGCTCCCCGGTTCCTCTGTCCGGCGTCCGCCGCTCCCCGGTCTCCAGCCTCCATTGCCTGCGGTCCCCAGGCGTCCTGGTCCCCGCTCCCGGCGCCCGTCGGCTACTCAGCCCCAGCCCGGCTCTCCTGCTTCCTGCTCACCACTCCCTGCCCTGGCTTCTGGCACCCGGGCCTCGCGCATGCGCATTAGGGCGCACGCGCGGTCATTGACCCTCTCTTAAAGGGCCAGCGTCCACTGACAGGAAATTGAACACACAGGTACAGGGTATAAAGGGGTTTAGTGTCCAAGTGAGCGGGGCCTGTTCTTCGTGTTTCCTAAGCTAGGAGTCAGGTCTCCTTGTGTCTCTGTGATATACTCACCTATCTCTCTTCTAGAGCCGCTCCTGCCTCGCCATCCGGTCCTGCCGACTCCCGAACCCCGAACGCTGACTATCTGCCATCCCGTCAGTCCGTTCCATCTCTGATCCCTGTGGTTAACCGTCCTCTCGCTCCATCGGTTCCGGACTCTGCCTGACAACACCTCGGCCTCCGAACCTGAGCTCCGTCACCCGGACTACCATCAGTGACTCCGTGGTCCCAGGGACTTCTCCATTCTACTCTGTTGCACGGACTGTCCTGCTACCTGTAGTGCTCCACCTACCGGACTCCTTGCCTTCAGGAAGGTGTTCGGCCCAGTGGATCCACCTCCTGGGTCTGCCCGTCCATCTGGCCCTAACAGCAGAGAGCAGGGAGCCAGCACTGGCAGCGAAAGAGGTGGAGGCTGGTAACGAAGGTAAATATCGGGTAACCACCTTGGTTACCCGATGTTTACCCTGGTTACAGCTTACCACAGCTGCCAGATGCCGGCTCCTGCTCCCTGCTCGCTTCATTTCGTCGCTCTCTCGCTGTCACACACAGGGATCTGTACGTCACAGCGGGACAGCAACAATAAAAAAACGAACCAGGGCTGTGTGTAACAAGCAGCAATCTCACAGCAGGGGCCAGATCGCTGCTCAGTGTCACACACAGCGAGATCGCTAATGAGGTCACTGCTGCGTCACAAAAACCGTGACTCAGCAGCGATCTCGCTGTGTGTGAAGCACCCCTAAGACATCGTTTAATGAAACATCTTTACATCTGGCGCTTGAGTCAAATACTGCTCTTATTTGACCTGGTTTCTCAGGATGATACACACCGAAAATGAGTAAGTACCAGCACTCCTCAGAGTCTTGGAGTGGGGGTGCGATTTCTGCATGGTTACTCTTGAATATCTTCTCCATGAAGACAAAGAAATGTTCTCTCGTATCTGGTGACCTTTGATGTTTGTGTTTCAGGGAGAGAAATCGACCGTAGACAGGTTCTCTGTTGTTGGGTAAACATCATCTCTGGAGTCTGAATGGTAGAGGTGCGACCCAACTTCTTGACTCGTCTTTTACTATTTCTTGTTCCATGATGACCAAGAACAGTCTGTCTTCTATGGCCATTGCCGTCTTGTTGTCTTCTCTTGTCCTATGGAAAACTGTACATCCTATCTGATCTTGCTCACTATCACAGGCGTGGTGTTCACATGAAGGGTCTGCAAAAGGACAAGGAAGGGGGCACTGCATGGTAATTCATTACCAGGAAACTCCTCTGGCATGGCTGGATGAGAGATAGATGTCCATTTTCAAGTGTACTGGTGAGCATACTGTTAACTGAGGTCGGTTTGTGTACCCTTCCTAAGCAGACATCTCCAATAATGACCCATCCTAGGTCACGTTTCTGTGCATAGGGAGCGTTCTGGTGGCCGTTAATCTGTCTTCTTGCCTTATGAACACGTAGTATGTCTCTTCCGAGGAGTAAGGCAGGCTTTGCACACTACGACATCGCAGGTGCGATGTCGGTGGGGTCAAATTGAAAGTGACGCACATCCGGCATTGCAGGTGACATCGTAGTGTGTAAAGCCTAGATGATACGATTAACGAGCACAAAAGCGTCGTAATCGTATCATTGGTATAGCATCGGCGTAATCCATAATTACGCTGACGCGACGGTCCGATGTTGTTCCTCGTTCCTGCGGCAGCACACATCGCTGTGTGTGAAGCCGCAGGAGCGAGGAACATCTCCTACTGGCGTCACCGAAGCTTCCGTAGGATATGCGGAAGGAAGGAGGTGGGCGGGATGTTTACATCCCGCTCATCTCCGTCCCTCCGCTCCTATTGGCCGCCTGCCGTGTGACGTCGCAGTGACGCCGTACGACCCGCTCCCTTAAGAAGGAGGAGGGTCGCCGGCCAGAGCGACGTCCCAGGACAGGTGAGTCCATGTGAAGCTGCCGTAGCGATAATGTTTGCTACGGCAGCTATCACAAGGATACCGCAGCTGCGACGGGGACGGGGACTATGGCGCTCGGCATCGCAGCATCGGCTTGCGATGTCGTAGTGTGCAAAGTACCCCTAAGACTATCAGAGCTTCTGAGTCCAGTTCTGATATCTGGTCAGCTATACTCTTCAAATGGGAATGATGCGCCACTACCTCCGGTGTAGGTATCTCGGACCTGTTGTCAGGAATCAAGTTGCACTCTAGTATCGTTGGCAACGGTAAACAAGTCTGACCATCCATAGACTCCACTTTAGACAAACTAAATTTTGTGCATAAATATTAGTTTTGTTTTATATTCATTTTTATCACTCAATATTCAACAGGCGTTAGTCTGCGGACTCGCTGCTATTACTAATACAAGTTACGGCAGGGCTTATTGTAACATGAATTCTTTTCAGTAGCAGATAGTCAAGGCTTTATAATTTACAGTTTTTTATGAAGTATAAAAATCATACTGCTTCTGGACATTGATTAACAGCTCCCACCACACACTGTTTATGCCCCCACAAAGCTCTCAATACAGAGTATGAAATCCTCACAAAGCCCCTCACATAGTATATTGTCCACACAAAGCCTGTTATGCATAATAATGGCCCCAGAAAGCTCTCACACAGAATGTAATCTTCACACAGCCTCATTGCACGGTATTGTGTCCTCACACAACTCCCTAAGGCCTCTGCCACACTTACGTGCCTCCGGTACGTGTGCGCCTTTTTTTTCACGTACCGGAGACACGGGCCCACGTGGTCCTATGTATTGTTATTGTTTTGGACACACGTAAGTATTCAGGAACGGAACGTGTGTCCGTTCCGTACTTACGTGTGTCCGTTTTTTAAAAATGCTGACATGTCCGTGTTGCTCCTGCAGCATGGGTGTCACACGGCCCGCACCCGTACCACACGGATGTAGTGTGGATGCGGGCCCGTGTGACACGCGCCGGACAAAGACACGTGTCAGTGTAAAAATAATAAAAACACATACTCACCTCCACCATACCTGCAGTCTCTGCCGCGGCTGTCCCCTGCATCCATCCCCCAGTGAATTTGAACGACGCGTCTTCTTCACTGGGGGCCGGAAGCAGCGTCAGCAGGGCGTGGCTTTGGTCGAACGCTGTCATTCAGCACCACATACAGCGCCGGATGATGCAGGTAAGGCGGGGCTTTCCGTTCTCCATGTGTTATTACTAGAGTTGAGCGGACTGCCAATAATCCGGGTCTGGCGGATCAGCGGCGGGTTGACAAAGAAATCCGGATCCGAACCTGAATCCGGGCCCATATATGTCAACGGGGAGCGGAATCCGGGATGAGAGAGAAAAGAGAGAGAGAGAGGAGAGAGAGAAGAGAGAGGAGAGAAAGAAGAGAGAAGAGAGAGAGAAGAGAGAGAAGAGAGAGAGAGCACAGAGAGAGAGGAGAGAGAGAGAGAGGAGAGAGAGGAGAGAGAGAGGAGAGGGAGAGAGAGAGAGGAGAGAGAAAAGGGAGAGAGAAAAGAGAGAGAGGAGAGAGAGAGAGAGAAAAAAAAAGCTGAATCCGGATCGTGCACCCGGAATCCCGCGTCTGGGTCGGACTCGGATCTGCCGCTCAAACCGCGCGGATCCGGATTTTCCCGGTCCGGGTCCGCTCAACACTAGTTATTATGTATAACACACGGAGAACATGTACGTGCCATAAACACGGCACATGGGGACAAAACCACCCCTTTAACACGTATGTTACATTTTGTCACGTAAGTGTGGCAGAGGTTTAATGCCTGCTTTACACGCTTCAATAAATCTTTCAATCCGTCGTCGGGGTCAAGTTGTAAGTGACGCACATCCTGCATCGTTCGTGACGTATTTGCGTGTGACACCTAAGTGCAATCAAGATTGAACGAAAATACGGTGATCGCATACACGTCGTTTATTCCTCATACATTGGACGTTTTGTTGTATGAACCTAGTCAATTGAAACGTGTGACATCCCTCATACGATTTTGATGTCTGAGGCTATGTGCGCAGGTGTGCGCTCTGCACCGCAGCTTAAAAAAGGTCCGCTTCAGAGTGCAGCTGAAAAGCTGCGTTCTGAAGCGCCTCACAATGTCTGTCATTCACTAATCTCTGTCAGTCCGTCACTATCTCTGTCCCTCTCTCTCTGTCCATGTCAGTCTATCCCTCTTACCCCCTCTCTCATACTCACCGATCTCCGATCCCCGGCCCGGCTCTGCACGGCATTCACACTGCTCCGGCGGCTTTTACTGTTTTGAAAAAGCCGGCCGCCCATTAAACAATCTCGTATTCCCTGCTTTCCCCGCCCACCGGCGCCTATGATTGGTTACAGTGAGACACGCCCCCACGCTGAGTGACAGGTGTCACACTGCACCCAATCACAGCAGCCGGCGGGCGTGTCTATACTGTATAGTGAAATAAATAATTAAATAATTAAAAAAAACGGCGTGCGGTCCCCCCCAATTTTAAAAACCAGCCAGATAAAGCCATACGGCTGAAGGCTGGTATTCTCAGGATGGGGATCTCCACGTTATGGGGAGCCCCCCAGCCTAACAATATCAGCCAACAGCCGCCCAGAATTGCCACATACATTATATGCGACAGTTCTGGGACTGTACCCGGCTCTTCCCGATTTGCCCTGGTGCGTTGGCAAATCGGGGTAATAAGGAGTTATTGGCAGCCCATAGCTGCCAATAAGTCCTAGATTAATCATGTCAGGCGTCTATGAGACACCTTCCATGATTAATCTGTAAATTACAGTAAATAAACACACACGCCCGAAAAAAACCTTTATTATAAATAAAAAACACAAACATATACCCTGGTTAACCACTTTAATCAGCCCCAAAAAGCCCTCCATATCCGGCGGAATCCAGGATGCTCCAGCGTCGCTTCCAGCGCAGCTGCATGGAGGTGACCGGAGCTGCAGCAGACACAGCCGCTCCGGTCACCTCCACACAGCAAATGAAGACAGCCGGCGATCAGCTGAGCTGTCACTGAGGTTACCCGCTGTCACTGGATCCAGCGGTGGATGCAGCGGTGGCCGCGGGTAACCTCAGTGACTGCTCAGCTGATCGCGCTACTCACCTCAGTTGCTGCGTGGAGGTGAGAGGAGCAGCGGTGAGTAGCGCGATCAGCTGAGCTGTCACTGAGGTTACCCGCGGCCACCGCTGCATCCACCGCTGGATCCAGTGACAGCGGGTAACCTCAGTGACAGCTCAGCTGATCGCGCGGCTGTCTTCATTTGCTGTGTAGAGGTGACCGGAGCGGCGGTGTCTTCTGCAGCTCCGGTCACCTCCATGCAGCAGCGCTGGAAGCGACGCTGCATCATCCTGGAGTACGCCGGACAAGGAGGGCTTTTTGGGGCTGATTAAAGTGGTGAACCAGGGTATATGTTTGTGTTTTTTATTTATAATAAAGGATTTTTTCGGGCGTGTGTGTTTATTTACTGTAATTTACAGATTAATCATGGAAGGTGTCTCATAGACGCCTGACATGATTAATCTAGGACTTATTGGCAGCTATGGGCTGCCAATAACTCCTTATTACCCCGATTTGCCAACGCACCAGGGCAAATCGGGAAGAGCCGGGTACAGTCCCAGAACTGTCGCATATAATGTATGCGGCAATTCTGGGCGGCTGCAGGCTGATATTGTTAGGCTGGGGGGCTCCCCATAACGTGGAGCCCCCCATCCTAAGAATACCAGCCTTCAGCCGTATGGCTTTATCTGGCTGGTTTTAAAATTGGGGGGGACCGCACGCCGTTTTTTTTAATTATTTAATTATTTATTTCACTACACAGTATAGACACGCCCACCGGCTGCTGTGATTGGGTGCAGTGTGACACCTGTCACTCAGCGTGGGGGCGTGTCTCACTGTAACCAATCATAGGCGCCGGTGGGCGGGGAAAGCAGGGAATACGAGATTGTTTAATGGGCGGCCGGCTTTTTCAAAACAGTAAAAGCCGCCGGAGCAGTGTGAATGCCATGCAGTGCCGCGCCGGAGATCGGTGAGTATGAGAGAGGGCTGCTCAATTCACTTACTCAGGAGTTTAGCGGTCACCGGTGAGTCCTTCACTGGTGACCGCTAATCAGGACGCGGCACAGACAGAGCCGCAGCATGACAATGAAGTCGGGTGAAGTTCACCTGAGTTCATTCTGACAGTGCGGCTCTGTCTGTGTCTGCTGTCAACTACCATTCACCGCTGCTACATGGCTGTCTATGTCTGCTGTCAACGGCCATGTAGCAGAGCTGAATGGCAGATGACATAGTAAAAACGCATCCCTACACATTACACACGCTTGGCAAGTCAATAAGTAAAAGAAAAAAAAAAAGGGTGCCCAATGCATACGTCACAGAACACATGATCTAAAGGATCGCACACAAAATTGATCAATTTAACATAGACTACTAACGCACGTGTGACAGCAAATGAACGACCTACGTGCAATCTCATTCAATCGCATATGCGACCTGGGCGTGTCACATCGCTTACGAGATCGCACACCTAATTGTAAGGTGTAAAGCTGGCTTTACACAGTATTATATTCCTAACCTGCCTCGACTCAGAATGATGTCCCCATACAGCCCTTTTACACAGACATGTCTCGGGTAAGTGGTGTTTTCATATGGTCCTGCTCATTATATGAGACCTTATGGTACATAATAATTTATAATATAGCGTTAGGGACCCCCCTATAGAGATTTGCCGTGACGGGGCAGGGGGGCTCAAATCATTGATCAATCATTTGCAAAAAATCTCATTGAATTGTTACAGTAGGAATGAATTTGTGAATATTACACTTTTTATTTCTTCATTGTTGCATGCCACTCATAAGCAGTGCTGGCTCTCCTCCTTTTTTAGCCCTTTTACACAGTATTATATCCTCACACAGCCAACTCACACAGTATTATGTCCTCACACAACTCCTTCTCCCCACACACACACATGGAAAATGATGTAAAAAAAAACCCCCAAAAATGTGCCAAACAGGGTTTGGCTCATAACTCGCCGGGTGTCATGGTGGCATTATACGCTGTTCACACAACAGACTGTGGTTTCTCTGGTGCTTCTGAGTTACACAGGCAGGCTCGGGCGTTGACCAGCTGTGTGTTCATTTGTGATCAGGCTGACAGGAGTTAATTTCTACTGACCTGCTGCTTACCTCTGGGATCACATGTTGTGGGAAGACCTATTACAGCTACTCTCCACTCTTTTAAGATAGGGGAAACTATCTTCCCATACCGACAATAGCTTTTGCTAAATTGGTCCGTGTGCTGTTGTATCCCAGTCTTGCTGGTGATTATAGTGCTTTGTGCATGGAGCTGTTGTGGAGTTCTCTCTTTGTGTCCGCCCTGTTCTTATTTTCCTCCATTTCACTTGTTGTCTAATACCTCTGTGTGAGCGTACTGAGTGAAGGAGTTTTGGTTACCCCATTTGGTCGTATCTGTGGGTTCTACTACTCCTGTCCTGGCCCTCCCCTTGGATGTGAGAGAGTGGTATTAGGTCAGGGCTGCATGAACAAGAGCAGGGCTAGGATGCAACCCAGACATTTTCACCATCAGATGTATCTCAGGGATCAGGGACAGCTAGGGCCTCTGTAGTTTGAGGGCAAATTTAAGAGCCCCGAAAACTGGTTATCCCATCTCACCCATGACAAAATCTCACCCATTCTCCCGCTGCCCTGGTCTGCGCTGTGTTCTAAGGCACAGCTGATGCCATGTAATGATGTCATCACGCCTACAGCGCTTTCAGACTCAGACTCAATGAAAGAAGAAAAAGCTGACTGCTCCCTGTTCCATCATTTTACTAACCATGTATCGCATCCAGGGTATTCAGATACCAGTGAATGTGAACCCCTGGGCATGAGGCGGTTGTGTGTTGCAAGATGCCACTGCATAAAGCCCTTTGGCTGTCCAGATCAGTAGGTTGAACCTGAACAGCCAAAGGGCTGTATATGGTCCAATTTGCCCTTGTCTGCCCTAGAAACTAAAAAAGTCCCCCTTCCTTAAAATAATAATAATAATGCCCCCTTGTGTCCCCTTATTGTTTTGCAACCCTCTATAATAATTATATCACCTTATGCCTCAGTTTTTCAGCCCCTCTATAGTAACATTGTCCCTCTGTGCCGAACAATAATAGTACCCCTCTCTGTCTACTTTCAGTAATGACCCCCATTGTCCTTCTTTAATTAATGACTTCCCAGTTTATCTGCTTTTGATACTGACCCTCCAAATGTGCCTCCCTTCCTTTTGATATTCACCCCCAAAGTGTTTCTCCCTTCCTTTTGATAATGACCCCCTCCTTTGCCATTTTTTAGTAATGATAAAGAGGTATGAATAAACTCGAACTGTAAAGTTCAGGCTTCATACTGAAAATCAGGTTTCCGGGTCCCAGACCCGAACACAGACTTTTACCTGTATATCCGGTTCCTGTTGAGGTTCGGTCACCTGGATAATAAAGGGAAAAAAAGGAAGCAAATTGGTTAAAGCAGGACATACTTACCATTCTGCGCATGCGGCTGTCTCACTGCTTCTGGGTCCACTCATTACATCTCATAGATATTCACTACTTCCCTCGTCCATCGTCTGTGGCAGTGTCGGTGATTGGTTGCAGACAGAGTGTCGGCATGGGACTTCATGCGGCTTTTTAAAGATTATTTAAATAATTAATTTTTAAAAATGACATGCAGTCCCCCCAATTTTGATATTCAGCCAAGTTAAAGGCAACAGCTGGAGGCACTTTACCCAGCTCATCCCTATTGCCCTGATGCGGGGGCAATCAGGGTAATATAAGAGGTTAATCCTTGCTGTCATTTATCAAAAATCACAGCTGCCACTAAGCCCTGGATTAGTAATTGGAAGTGATCTATGAGACCCCCATTACTAACCCTGTAAGTCAAAAGAAATAAACACAAACACACTGAAAAATCCTTTATTTACATCAATATATGGGGGACCCTATGTCATTTTTTAAAATATGTTCATTCATTTTTACACCACTATAGGGACTCGGACAGCATGTGTGATTCCAACCAATCACAGACACTGTCACAGAGAGGGGGGGCGCGGTCTGACTGCAACCAATCTTAGACGCCAGGACTGATGGTGGGTGGGAGAAGCAGTGAATAAGTGAAAGCTAATGATCGGACCCAAAAGCAGTGTTACAGTCGTGGGGAAGGTTCGCAAGTATACCTGTCCTGCTTTATTCCTTATTTTATTTCTTTTGCAGCCCCCCTAGCCCTTACTAACACTATTTTTTTTAACACATAAGTTCAGTTCCCTTAGACTTATATGTGGGTTTGGCGTCCGGGGTCAAGTTCTACTGCTGAAACCAATTTTTTTTTTTAGTCGGTGCTAGTTCAGCGAACTCAAATATCCATGGGTTTGCTCATCATTAATGAAAAATCTCCTTTTGGTTGTTTTAAAGAATAAAAAAAAAATTCACTTCACACCGCTCCCACGCCAAACAATGGAACACTCCTTCACTACAGTCTATGGGCCCACACAGGCAGCACAATGTTGTGATGTCATTTTTCTGCCCATGACTAAAAGGCACTTGGCACTCCAGAGCAAAAAAGAAAAAAATTCTTTGTTATGAAAAAATAATTTTTAATGTTGCATCCACATAGACATATGACGTTTTGGCCTAGTGGCCTTCATCAGAAACTTAAAATATATAGAGAAAAATAACAGAGTGACTACATGGTCCATTTACAAACAAATAATTGATATATTCGAGTGGAAGGCATAATTCAGTAAGAAAAAGGGAAAGCAGAGACATATACAATAATAATAATAATAATAATAATCTGAGACAACATAGTAAGAAGAATACTATAGCTGACACAATTGTGCCATACAAATATATCAAATAGACTGACATGCACATCCAATAAGTGTGAACAGGTGCTAACTGAAAACATAGTATACCTACAAAACACATACAGCTGCATGCTAAAATGCTAACAATGAATAAGGGAACTCTGGTACTGCATTACTACTATAGGAATATCTAAAAAAAAGAGATATTTAGCTTATGTATTGGCCAATGCATGTGAGCCTGGTAACCATCGGCAAGATATAAACTCGGGCACCCAATATTACAACTACAAACAGTATTTTTTGGCTGTTCTTTTGGCCTTAGCTGACACCACATACCAGTTTGTGGTTGTTGATATTGGGGCCTATGGATGAACTGGAGATTCTTGAATCTTCAATTCGTCCATAATGGGTCGGCGGCTTCGAAACAAGGATTTGTTTGTCCCACCCCCATGGCTCTTACCAGGTACAGCAGCACATCCGACACCTTTTGTGGTTGTTGGTGATGAGGTATTCCAACTGTGTCGATAAGTGCTCTGGCCATACACATAACGTGGTCTCAATCAATGTCGCCGAATCTTCAACTACCGGTTAACATGAGCATGAAGAGTTGTGGGCTGTGCCTTTGCTATTTTAACAGCCAAATGGAGTGTCTTGATCTCTCCCTAAGGCTAAGTTCACACACTGCGTTTTTTTTGACGCTGCGTTTTTGTGCATTTTTTGTGGCAAAAAATGCACAAAAACGCACGAGCAGCAAAAAAAGTGGCAAAAAATGCGTTTTTACCACATGTTGGTGCATTTTTTGCTGCGTTTTGCTGCGTTTTTGCTCACTGCGTTTTTATTAGTGAACAATGCCATTAAAGATTGTTGCAAAAAAAAAAAAGAAAAAAGATCTGATGTCATTTCCTTCTTCAATATGTTCTTCATTCTCCACTAGTGTAGTGGAGAGCAGACAGCTGCAGAACTACAAGGCTTAGCATGCTCCATCCAGGACTGTATGCTGGAGGGAGAGGCAAGGGGAGCAGAACTACAAGGCTTAGCATCCTCCATCCAATAGTGTATGCAGGAGAGCAGACAGCAGCTATAGAACTACAAGGCTCAGCATCCTCCATCCAGGACTGTATGTAGGAGTTTTTTGCCCCCCCCCCAAAAAATGACGTGGGCTTCGCCATATTTTTGTATGCTAGCCAGGTACAGCAGGCAGGTACGGGCTGCCCCCAACTCCCAGCTGCCTATTTGTACCCGACTGGGAACCAAAAATATAGGGAAGCCCTTTTTTTTAAATGATTTCATAAATTTCATGAGATAATTAAAAAAAAAAATGACGTGGGCTTTGCCCACAGGTACAACTAGGCAGCTGGGAATTGGAATCCTCAGTGCAGAGTGCCCAAGCTTTCTGGGCACCCCCGCTGCAAATTGCAGTCCGCAGCCATCCCAGAAAATGGCGCTTTCATAGAAGCGCCATCTTCTGGCGCTGTATCCAACTCTTCTAGCTGCCCTGATGCCGGGTGGCTTGCTGGGTAATGATGGGGTTAGGGTTATTTGTATATTATCAGCTGACCCTAAGACCGAAATTCATGGTGTCATGCAAATATTAGACATGGCAACCATGAATTTCTAGTAAAGATAAAAAAAAACACAACACAGAAAAATATTTTTACTAGAAATAAAACACAACACAATTAGGGACTCCATCTTTATTGAAATAAAGAACCCCCCACCTCCGCAGTAATCCTGGGTCAAGGGCCCGGCGCCGTCCAATCCGGATCCAATATCATCTGATTGGTTTGCTGGAAGGCAAAGCGATCAGATGATGTGTCAGGTTCAAGGACGTGAATCACATCACACATCAGCTGATTGTATAAAAGCCATTTATACAATCAGCTGATGCATCAGTGCAAAAAAAAAATAAATACTCACTTATGTGCAGACTCTCGTCTGATCGCTGCAGGAGTTGCTGGTAATCAGCTGATGAAGTCTCCTGACGGCAACAGCTGATAGTTTAAGCCAGCCGGGTGGTAAAAAGACGCGAAACTTACGATCAGCTGATGCGTCAGGTGCCGCATCATGTGACCGCATCAGGTGATCACCGCCAGGTCCTGCAGCCATCGGACATGCTGCCCGGGAGTTGGCACACAGCCGGAGCAGGGGTGGCGATACCGAGAGAGGAGATGGGAGCGGACATGGCACCGGGAGTCTGCAGACAGGTGAGTATGACATTTTTTTTTCTACTATTCACTTTTGATTTCGCAGCTGCTTCTACCTCCCGCCCGGACATGGGGCCACACGGGAGCGGACATGGCGCCGGACGGCAGGTGGAAGCAGCGGTGGCGGAACCGGGAGGGTTCACGCTTCTGTGTTTACCAACAGAAGGAATCCTCTTCCTGTACATGTCACTTTACTACCAACCCCTTGCATTTATAGCTGTGTTTTTAGTCATAGAAAGGCACTAAAACGCAGCTATATTTGCAATTTGCGTTTTTGAACATCTCATTGAACTCAATGGGTGGAAAACGCAGTGAAAAACGCAAAAATAATTGACATACTGTGTTTGTGTGGGCACCACAAAAACACAGCTAAAAAAAAGTGCTGTGTGCAGACAGCAAAAATGAAAACTCATAGACTTTGCTAGGGAAGCAAAGTCATGCAGTTTTCTGAGCAAAAACACACCCGAAAAACGCAGTGTCTGAACTTACCCTTACAATTGAGTGAGGGGAATGTAAACAGTATAATCAAGGCATGTGTGATCTTACACAACTTCATCAGGATGCATGAGCCACATGATGGTGTTTTTTTGGAAACCATGATTTGCAATGCCACTCACAAGAAGACATCCTGGTTGCACAAGAAGTGCGGCCGCCGTCAGGCATACGAGTTCGTGAACTTTTCACCAAATATTTTGTGTAGCCAGCAAGGAGCTATTCCTATGCCAGACTCCTTAGTATCTATGCCTTAATATTTCGTTTGTTTTTTTTCAGCCAATTTATGCAAATTCATTAATTTGAAGACTAAATATCAGATTTTTTGTTGTTGTATTTTGTGGTGGTGTGGTACATTTTTTTTATGCTTGTAAATAAAACATTTATTCAGAAATCAAAAATGGATATTATGTCTTTTCATACCATATTTTATCCATATGGATATTTTAACATTGCTAGCAGACAGCAAAATTTAACAACCAAAAAAAAAAAGGATTTCCAGATTTTGATAGGTTGATGATGAATGTGGTAGAGGGGCAGGATTTTGAGGTGCAAGTGACTGTTGGAATGTCTGAGGTGGTGGTAGATGGGAAAATGAATTTGGTTGATGTTAACTGGATGTTGCCGATGGCTGGGGCTGGTTCGGTACAGGATACGGAACACTTTGGCCATACTGTGACTCATGTACCTGGGGAGTAGGAGGCCAAGACGGTTGCCATTGATGTGCTTAATAAACAGGTGGGTCATTGACTTGAATATTATAGTCTGCATGTTCCCTAATAACATGGCACGAGCCATAGTTTGGTTGTTGAACATATTGTTGTTTGGGTGGTGGTGGTGGTGACAGAAGTGGTTGTGGATGAGGGAATGGTGATTCAGCAGGTGGATGTGGCACCACAGGCGGGCTGCCAGCACTATATAAGTGCCTTGACACACAGGACAGACACCCTAGAGGGCCCGACTGCATCCTGCAAAAAATTGTGCACTAAAAAAAGGATATAAAATGATATTTAATAAAGTGAGGTATTGGTCCATATTTTGGCCAATATACATAGGTTTGTAACTGATGCTCTATGCAAACACCTTCTGTGGGCATGTTTAATACCGGCAACCACTCCCTCCATGATATGGTAGGTTGAGAGTGGCTGCCTCATCGGTATTCTACACCTGTATTACCCCCACCTTTATCATAGGGGGCCAACTGCATCCTGCTAGTGCTTTTGCTGTTTGACCTGTTGGCTAATGGCTGTTTTTGATGAGTTTTTTCAACTTCTTTATCTGTCTTGGTTTCAATACAGCGCCAATTGTTTTATTTATTTATTTATTTATCACAATTATAAGGACACAGACAGCGTGTGTGAATCCAACCAATCACAGACACTGTCTCAGAGAGTGGGGGACGTGGTCCAACGGCAGCCAATCAGAGACATTGATGGAAGTAGATAGCAGTGAATATGCATTAGTGATAATTGTCGGACCCAGAAGTAGCGCTGCAGCCGGGGTGAGACTTGGTAAGCATGTACTGCTTTAACTCTTTTCTTGTTTTCTTTGTTTTACAGCTACACCATTTTACAACACATTACTTTTGCCTCCATTGTATTTCAAGGGTTTGGCTAGGCTCGATGATCGGATTGGCTAAGATCGTTGATCCGATCGCAATTTCAGGTAGGATCAGCGATCCTTAACCGATTCGATCCTTGGCAGGATCACTCATATCTATTGTTAACCCCTTAGATAGTCCTGTCAAACTCTGACAGAGCGATCTAACGCGGTCTGGCAGGGAACGCATTGTTTCTCACCGTCATAGGCGGTGCTGTGACACGATTTCGGGGCACAAATTGGTAACCATACCTTTTTTATTTTTTAGGAAATATAGCCATACTTCTCATTTATTTGTGCCTAGGGTGATCCTTGGGGTATAGTGCCCTCCATTAATTATTTGTGTCCAGTACAATATGGGGCACAATGAATGATGTTGTTCAAAAGTACAACTCTTCCTACAAAAATAATCCTTCATATGGTTATGGCTCATATGGCTATATTGCCTAGCAAATAAAAAAGTTATGGCTCTTAGAAGAAGGGGAGGAAAAAAACGAAAACCAGAAAATCGTCCTGGGGTTAATGGATTTCCGGGAGATCATCAGGGATTGGGCATTTTTTTTAGAGCCCAACTCTGACTTGTACTTCTCAATAACTTTGTCTCTGACATATTTGGAGATTTTGTTGGTCTTCATGGTGTTTGGTTAGTGATGCCTTTTGCTTAATGGTGTTGCAGCCTCTGTGGCCTTTCAGAAAAGGAGAGTATATACTGACAGACCATGGGACACTTAGGGGTACTTTGCACGTTGTGACATCGCTACTGCGATATCGTTGGGGTCAAATCGAAAGTGACGCAAATCCGGCGCCGGTAACGACGTCGCAATGTGTAAAGCCCGGCTATGCGGAAGGAAGGAGGTGGGCGGGATGTTAACGTTCCATTCATCTCTGCCCCTCCGCTTCTATTGGCTGCCTACCGTGTGACGTCGCTGTGATGCCGCATGACCCGCCCCCTTAGGAAGGAGGCGGGTCGCCGGCCAGAGCGACGTTGCAGGGCAGGTAAGTGCGTGTGAAGCTGCCGTAGCGATAATGTTCGCTACAGGCAGCTATCACAAGATATCGCATGTGGGGCGGGGACTATCGCGCTCGGCATCGCTAGCTGATACTAGCGATGTTGCAGCGTGCAAAGTACCCCTTAGATTGCAGACAGGTGGACTTCCTTTCACTAAGCATGTGACCTATAACCTATTACCTATAGGGTAATTATTTGAACAGAAATTTTTAGGATCTTCATAGCAAAGGGGTTGAATACATATGCAGATTGCAATTTTTATTTTATCCGATAAATTTGATTTTTGCCTTTATTCTTCTCACTTCACTTCCCCAACTTAGACTACCTATCACACGCAAATTGGATTACAAAAATATTTAAACACAGATTGTAATTTAAGAAAAGAGGTAAAAAGCCAAGATGGTTAATTCTTTTGCAAGTCACTGTATAGACGATAAGAAAAGGTTGGAACTGTTGGTAGCTTGAACTAAGTTGATAAAAGGTGGGGTTATTATCTTTAGACAATGCTTGAGAACGCAGGTTTACACAGAGAGAAAATCATGTAAGCACCATCATATGAGAAAATATATGAAATGTGTGAAGTGAAAACATTTATAATCTAACCATCATGGACATCTTTTATTACTTGTGTTAATTAGTGATGAGCGAGTACTAAAAAGCTCGGGTGCTCGAGGCTCGGGCCGAGCATCCCAAGATACTCGTGTACTCGACCCGAGCACCGAGCCCAATGTTATCCTATGGGAGACCCGAGTATTTTTCTGAAATGACCCCCGGCAGCATGTAGAAACCCTAAAAATGGCACAAAAGTCTCAGAAGAGTGCTCAAATGACATGGCAACAGCATGGGGAAGACCCCTTGAAGCATTTATCACTCAAAAGTCACAGCTGTGAACAATTGTGTCCGCGTTTTACGCCATTTTTACGGACTCACCAGAAAACCTTCAAAAATGACACCAAAATGAATTTTCATGGTGGAAATGTTAAGGGCACATACCCAATAGTGAGATAGAGCTAATGTATGTTACTTTTTGAGATTAATACATGAAAGATTTTACGTAAAACATTGTGTGGCACTCCGATGTCCCTGAGAAGAGACGTACATAAAGGCCTCTGAGTCTAATGTGCCCATTTTGAGGAAGTGAGTCTTTGTAGTATTTTTCTTTGCCAGGGCAGTCCAAAATTGTGATGTTCACCAATGCCCCTGCATACAGACGTGCATGAGGGCCTGTAAACCTGAAGTGCCCATTGTAAGGAAGTGGGTCTATTGTAGTATAGCCCTTAGGCAGGGCAGCCAAAAATTGGGAGGCTCCACGTTGTCCCTGGATAGAGACGTGCATGAGGGCCTCAAAACATTAAGTGTCCATTGTCAGGAAGTGGGTGTATTATAGTATAGCCCTTAGGCAGGGCAGCCAAAAATTGGGAGGCTCCACGTTGTCCCTGGATAGAGACGTGCATGAGGGCCTCAAAACATTAAGTGTCCATTGTCAGGAAGTGGGTGTATTATAGTAAAGCCCTTAGGCAGGGCAGCCAAAAATTGGGAGGCTCCACGTTGTCCCTGGATAGAGACGTGCATGAGGGCCTCAAAACATTAAGTGTCCATTGTCAGGAAGTGAGTGTATTATAGTATAGCCCTTAGGCAGGGCAGCCAAAAATTGGGAGGCTCCACGTTGTCCCTGGATAGAGACGTGCATGAGGGCCTCAAAACATTAAGTGTCCATTGTCAGGAAGTGGGTGTATTATAGTATAGCCCTTAGGCAGGGCAGCCAAAAATTGGGAGGCTCCACGTTGTCCCTGGATAGAGACGTGTATAAGGGCCTCAAAACATTAAGTGTCCATTGTCAGGAAGTGGGTGTATTATAGTATAGCCCTTAGGCAGGGCAGCCAAAAATTGGGAGGCTCCACATTGTCCCTGGATAGAGACGTGCATGAGGGCCTCAAAACATTGTTCCCATTGCAAAGGAGCGGGTCTCCTGTCGTTGTAATGTCCATTCTGCAAAGAATGGGAGAAAAAATTTACCACTGGGGGTATACCTGAAACAAAGGCCTAACTATTGTAACGGTCATCATGGTGGCGCATGAGTAGAAGGAGGAGCAGTCCAGCGATTATCCAAAGTCCAGAAGTGTGTACCCATGGGTGACTGGAGGTACATGGCAAATTCCCGTTACAAACTTTAAATTCCGCTCTCATTTGCTGGTGGTGTGGTGAAGTCTGGCCCAATCCAACCCTTGTTCATCTTGATCAGAGTCAGCCTGTCAGCATTTTCAGTTGACAGGCGGGTGCGTTTATCTGTAATGATTCCACCTGCGGCACTAAAAACACGCTCTGACAAAACGCTAGCGGCAGGGCAGGCCAGGAATTCCAAGGCGTAGAGAGCCAATTCATGCCACGTGTCCACCTTGGATACCCAATAATTGTAAGGCACAGTGGAATGTCGGAGTACAGTTGTTCGAACTGCAAGGTACTCCTTGAGCATCTGGGCAAACTTAGGATTTCTTGTGGCACTACCCCGCACCTCAGGGGCTGTGGTACGTGAGGGGCTGAGAAAACTGTCCCACATCTTAAAGACTGTTCCCCTACCTCTGGCGGATTGGACTTGTGCCTCTCTCGGCTGTACGCCTTGGTTGTCCACTGATTCCTGACCTATGCCGCTAGCGTTTTGTGAGGGGAATGCTTTGCCTACTTCCGTGACTATGGCCTTCCGGAACTGCTGCATTTTGGTTGACCTCTCCGCCTCGGGAATAAGAGACATAAAGTTCTCCTTGTAGCGTGGGTCTAAGAGTGTTACCAACCAGTAATGATTGTCGGCCAAGATGTTCTTAATGCGAGGGTCACGAGACAGGCAGCTTTCCATAAAGTCAGCCATGTGCGCCAGACTCTTAACAGCCAGGACTTCAGTAGCCTGACCAACACGATGACTGAACATGCTGTCCTCCTCCTCCTCCTCCTCCTCATCTACCCTGTCCTCTGGCCAGCCACGCTGAACCGAGGATATGACTGGTGTGCATGTCATATCCTCAATTTGGCCGGAGAGTTGCTCCATGTCTTCATCCTCCTCCTCGTCATAGTCCTTCACTGCACGTTGTGATGAGACGAGGCTGGGCTGTGTGTTATCACCCACACCCACTACTGTTTCTTGCTGCAACTCATCGCGCTCCGCCTGCAATGCATCATGTTTGTTTTTGAGCAGAGACCGTTTTAGAAGGCAGAGTAGCGGTATGGTGACGCTAATAATGGCGTCATCACCACTCACCATCTTGGTGGAGTCCTCAAAGTTTTGGAGGATGGTACATAGGTCGGACATCCATCTCCACTCCTCAGGTGTTATGTGTGGAGTTTGACCCATTTCCCGACGGCTTAGGTGATTCAGGTACTCAACAACTGCCCTCTTCTGCTCACATATCCTGACCAACATGTGCAGAGTTGAATTCCAACGCGTGGGGACATCACACACCAGTCTGTGAGCCAGAAGATGCAAACGGCGCTGAAAGCCGGCAAGGCCGGCTGAAGCAGTAGGTGACTTTCGAAAATGTGCAGACAAGCGGCGAACTTTTACCAGCAGATCAGACAGCTCTGGGTATGACTTTAGAAACCGCTGAACCACGAGGTTGAGCACATGGGCCACGCATGGAACATGTGTCAGCTGGCCTCGCCTCAAAGCCGCCACCAGGTTCCGGCCATTGTCACACACGACCTTTCCTGGCTTTAGGTTCAGAGGTATGAGCCAGTGATCTGCCTGCTGTTTCAGAGCTGTCCACACCTCTTCTGCATTGTGGGGTTTGTCACCTATGCAGATTAGCTTCAGCACAGCCTGTTGCCGCTTTGCCGAGGCAGTGCTGCAGTGCTTCCAGCTTGGGACTGGTGTGGAGGGTAAAGTGGATGAGGATGAGCAGGAGGAGGAGGAGGCTGAAGAGCATGACATTCCGGAGCTGTAGAGTGTGGGTGAAACCCTGACTGAGGTAGGGCCTGCAAACCTTGGTGTGGGAAGGACGTGTTCCGTCCCTCGCTCAGACTGGGTCCCAGCTTCCACAATATTAACCCAGTGTGCCGTCAACGAGATGTAGCGGCCTTGCCCACAAGCACTTGTCCACGTGTCTGTGGTTAGGTGGACTTTGGGTGAAACAGCGTTGTTCAGGGCACGTGTGATGTTTTGTGACACGTGGTTATGCAACGCGGGGACGGCACACCGGGAGAAATAGTGGCGGCTGGGGACCGAGTAACGTGGGACAGCTGCCGCCATCAGGTCGCGGAATGCTTCTGTCTCCACCAGCCTAAAAGGCAACATTTCCAGCGCAAGCAGTCGCGAAATGTTAGCATTTAGAACTGTGGCATGTGGGGCGTTGGCAGTGTATTTGCGCCTGCGTTCAAAGGTTTGCTGAATGGATAACTGAACGCTGCGCTGGGACAAGGACGTGCTTGATGATGGTGTTATTTCTGCGTAGGCAACTGCAGGTGCAGGACCGGAGGAGGCTTGTTCGCAGGCAGCATGGACAGGGGATTGGCTCGCATGCACAACCAGCGAAGACGTAGCAGTGACATCAGCAAGCACTGCTCCTCGACTCTGTTGTACTTCCCACAAAGTCGGGTGCTTGGCTGACATGTGCCTGATCATGCTGGTGGTGGTCAGGCTGCTAGTTTTGGTACCCCTGCTGATGCTGGCACGGCAGGTGTTGCAAATGGCCTTTTTAGAATCATCTGGAGCCAACTTAAAAAACTGCCAGACTCGGAAAGACCTAACATTTGTACAGGCACCTTGTGTCGTGTTGTTGTTCCGGGGAACGGTTGCCTGACTTCTGCCTGGAGCCACCACCCTGCTTCTTACTGCCTGTTGGGATGCTACGCCTCCCTCCCCCTGTGCACTGCTGTCCTCGCTCTGCATATCCTCCTGCCAGGTTGGGTCAGTTACTGGATCATCCACCACGTCGTCTTCCTCTTCCGCACCCTGCTCTTCCTCCTGACTTCCTGACAATTGTGTCTCATCATCGTCCACCCCTTGTTGAGACACGTTGCCAACTTCGTGAGAACGTGGCTGCTCAAATATTTGGACATCTGTACATACGATCTCCTCATGACCCACTTCAACATGAGCTGGCGAGAGGCCAGAATGTGCGAATGGAAACGTGAACAGCTCTTCCGAGTGTCCAAGTGTGGGATCAGTAATGTCCGAGGACGTATACTCAGCCTTGTGGTAGGAAGGAGGATCAGGTTCTGAAATGTGCGGTGCAGTATCACGGCTACTGACACTTGACCGTGTGGAAGACAGAGTGTTTGTGGTGGTGCCAATCTGACTGGAAGCATTATCCGCTATCCAACTAACAACCTGTTGACACTGGTCTTGGTTCAAGAGCGGTGTACTGCTGCGGTCCCCAAGAATTTGGGACAGGACGTGCGAGCGACTAGATGTGGCCCTTTGTTGTGGCGAAATTAGAGCTTGCCCACGACCTCGGCCTCTGCCTGCACCACCATCATGTCCACTTCCTTGTTCCTTGCCAACGCCCTTGCGCATTTTGCAATGCTGTGCTGACGTGTATTCAGTAGACTTGTGCGTTATATCCAAGTTTGTGCAAATCGTGCACCTGTACGCTGCCACCGACAGGCACACACGTGCGGTTTTTAAATGCAAGCACGGACGCACTAAGAACCTAACAGGTTTTTAGGAGCGACAATTACTGAGAAGTCTGACACTATCAGCCACTGCTGACTGACGTGTATTATACACTACACTTGTGCGTTATATAATAGTTTGTGAAAAACGCACACAAGTGCACCTGTACGCTGCCACCAACAGGCACACATGTGCGGTTTTTAAATGCAAGCACGGACGCACTAAGAACCTAACAGGTTTTTAGGAGCAAAAATTAATGAGAAGTCTGACACTATCAGCCACTGCTGACTGACGTGTATTATACACTACACTTGTGCGTTATATAATAGTTTGTGAAAAACGCACACAAGTGCACCTGTACGCTGCCACCGACAGGCACACACGTGCGGTTTTTAAATGCAAGCACGGACGCACTAAGAACCTAACAGGTTTTTAGGAGCGACAATTACTGAGAAGTCTGACACTATCAGCCACTGCTGACTGACGTGTATTATACACTACACTTGTGCGTTATATAATAGTTTGTGAAAAACGCACACAAGTGCACCTGTACGCTGCCACCGACAGGCACACACGTGCGGTTTTTAAATGCAAGCACGGACGCACTAAGAACCTAACAGGTTTTTAGGAGCGACAATTACTGAGAAGTCTGACACTATCAGCCACTGCTGACTGACGTGTATTATACACTACACTTGTGCGTTATATAATAGTTTGTGAAAAACACACACAAGTGCACCTGTACGCTGCCACCGACAGGCACACACGTGCGGTTTTTAAATGCAAGCACGGACGCACTAAGAACCTAACAGGTTTTTAGGAGCGACAATTACTGAGAAGTCTGACACTATCTGGACTGTTTTAGACTGTGTACACCAGCCCCAGATATGATGAAGGCTGGTATACGGTCACCACTAGGAATGGCTATATACCCTGCCTGCCTGCCTGCCTGCCTGTATACTGCTACAATAGTCCTGACAAGGACTCTTCTGGTCAATAGCCTGTATTCCGACCTGGCTATACCCTGCCTGTATATAGCAACAATAGTCCTGAGAAGGACTCTGCTCCTGTACTCCGACCTGGCTATACCCTGCCTGCCTGTATACAACTACAATAGTCCTGAGAAGGACTTCTGGTCGCAAACCTTTCCCTGAAGCAGCAACCCTCTCCCTACACTGACTGTCTGGATGGCTGTGAGCAGAGCACAGCGCGCCCGCCGGTATAAAGGCTCGGTCACGCTGTGCGGGCCAGCCAATCACTGCAATTCCACAACTAACAGGGCTGTGGCATTGCAGTGGTCTGCCAGCCAATCCCTGCATGAGGGCTGGCTCTCAAAAGAGCGCCAACATGCAGGGATGAAGACCACGAGTACAGCACGAGTATCGCGAGATTACTCGGTCCCCGCCGAGTAGCCCGAGTACAGTGATACTCGTGCGAGTACCGAGTAGTAACAAGCATACTCGCTCATCACTAGTGTTAATGTTTTCAGCACTGATTATTTATATAAGTAAAATAATTTTTTAATGTAAAATTATACTCTTTGGGATTGGATTTATTCTACAACTCCGTAGTGTAAATGGTGAATAAACGGGCCCACAATTGAGTGTGGTTTTTTATTACAACCCCCATTCGGAATAGTTGGGATACTGTGTAAAATGTAAAGAAAACAAGAAGGCAATGATTTGGAAATCTCTGACAGCCATATTTTACTCCCAACAGATCATAGAACACAGATCAGAAGCTGAAAGCTCTGATAGATTTACAGATTGTTGTAAAAACGAAGATGGGATAATAAACTGGTAGACATGACTTTGTCCCAACTTTTTTCAGTTTTTAAATGAGTTGGTTTCTTTTCATATTAACTGGAAAAATGTGTAACTTTCAATTTCAGATATGTTTTCTATGTTCTGCTGTAAATAAAATATGGCTATTAGATATTTCCAAATCAATTCATTCTTGTGTTATTTTATTTTTGCACATTACACAGCGGTTGCATTTAATTACAGGGGTAGCAAAAAATATTAAAAACGTAGCTTTTAATTAAATCCAGTTATAAAAGTCATAATATTGTAGAAATCATATTTAACATACAATACAAATTGCTTTGTACAAGCCAAAGCAATTATTCGGCATTGCCCTTTGTTTATCTACTTGTATGTAGTCATACAAGTAGATAAACATCTCTGTGCAGACCTGGGGATACCTGATGACCTTCTTTCAGATATGAGACTTTTGTTCATTCTGTCTGATGATCCAAATGAGAGTCAAAGAGGTCCATTCTCTAAACTTCGTAATAAGAGCAGTTGAATGTCCCCCACATCAAGTGACATTTAAGTGATTGATGTTTTTGATCAACTGGTTTGTAAGGAGTTGGAGGACTTGAACACTTTTGATATTAATGATAGACATATAACCTAACAAAGGATGAAATAAGAGCTCTAAAAAATCTTGAAGAAAACCATAATATAGTAATCAAACCCTCTGATAAAAGGGGAAATATCGTAATCCTGCATTGGAAACTATCAACAAATCCCCATTTTAGGGCATAAGAATGGGTATGAAAAATTAAAATCCAATCCATTGGCCCCCTAACTAGGGATATTGAGAACTATTTTTATGGTAGGACGCAATGACGGGATAATTGTTAAAAATTAATTTGAATTCCTCTGTCCATCACACCCCATTTTGGTGACTTTTACTGCCTGCCTAAAATCCAAAAAAGCTTACACCTCTCAGGGGCAGACTTTAGAAGTGATGCCTCTGACTATTAATCATGATTGAAGGATAGGTGCTACCCCTAGGATCCTGAAGGCTGTCTATGTGGGAGCCAGAACAAAGGATAGACACCGACTAATTACTCCAAATCCCCCTAAAACAAATTAGCACGTTGTCCCATACATTACCACCTTTAATAATTGTTCTCCACAAGTTCCCAAAAAATTCTACAGAAACACTGGCCTATACTCCAGATGGATGGCGACATTGGAGAGTTGGTTGGTACTCATCCTTCCTGCACCTTTAAAAGAGATAAATCATTGAGAGATAGACTTGTCTATAGTCACTTTATTCCATCTAAACAGTTGATGTGGTTATCATCATCCAACATCAGGGGCTGTTTTAAAGCAAAGGATAAGTAGCATCCCCAGTTACAAAGACCAGTGAAGTTTTTATAAGTACTGTGACAAGAAAAGAATATCAAATATGCACTTTCTTTACCTGTCAAATGAAGGTGGTCATTTTTAAGGCAACTTGTCCTTGTGATCTCCAGTATGAAAGCAAGACTAAATGACAATTTAAGAGAAGAGTAGGAGAACATCTCAGGGATGTCACAAATAAGAGAGACACCCCATTGGCAAAACATATTGACACAGCACATGCAAACAACATCTTGGAACTTAGATTCATGGGCATCGATCAGGTTAAAATCCTACTGAGAGAAGGGAACTGGGACCACCTCCTTTTACAGAGAGAATCCAGGTGGATATACCATCTGTATATAACCCTTAAAAACATCAACTTTATTCTAGCAAATTTAAAAACATCCAAAATTACACACAATAAACTAAAGTGCAAAGCAAAAGGGAGGAGGGTAAAGGTCGCACACTAAAAATATACCTCCTCCTGTCCACTACCTAACACGGAGGTCGGCACCCTAAAGAAATGAAACTATATGACGAAGGCTATCCCTATTCTGCCCTAACTTGCCCTGACAAAAGATATGAAAGGTGCTCACATCTAAGGACATGGTGCAAATAGTGTTTGTGAAATTTTCTTTTAACCAGTGGACAATCAGAATTATATATAAAACGCTCACATGCACCAATTCCACCTCATAGTATTGGAAGAGGTTTAGGAACAATTTTGTGCAGGAGTAAGAGAAGGGCCATGTAAATATATATACCCTATTGATGAACTCCACCTCCTGTCCACTACCTTTCGCGGAGGTCGGCACCCTAATGATAAGCGATATGGTGCACCCACTCTCCGATGGCTATCCCTGAACTGCCCTAATGCACCCTAGCAGCAAGTAAATAAAGTGCTTATGCTTAGATAAAGTGCACAACAATGTTATTAGACAGATACATTAATTGGGATAGACAATACTTATCTCTAAACTGTCTTAATGCACCCTAGGAGCCAGTAGATAACGTGCTTATGCTAAATAAGGTGCATAATAGTTTTTTTAGGCAGACAAAACAATCATTGGGATAGTCAGAAGGTACTTATCTTATATATAACTAAGCAGTGGACAGGGGTTATCTTCACTCATGACCACCTCTCCAATAAGCCCTAGTTGTGAGGCTTTTCTTGACCTCAAAGGACAAGCACAGATGAGATGTTCAGAGTTACTGAAGTAGTAGCACAGTCGCATGTCATGACAAATCTCCTGACGCTGCTCGTCAGCTTGACATGGTCGACCTGCATGGCTTCTGGAGTAGAAGTAGATTCAGATGGCTGAATAGTCAAAGATTTCAGAGGGTATGGAGCCAGATGCAGAGACCCCTTCTTTCATAGCTCCTCTCTGCCTCGTTCCTGGAACCTGCGGAAAAACAACAAATACTGTCCCACAGTCCACCTACTTTGACGTAGCTTGAGCAGAGACGATGCTGCTGAGGTGACACTCCCTGGCTTTATTAAATACTTTGTGGAAGGCGTCCAGGAAGGCAAGAATATCTGAAGTAATTGGATTCCCCTCTTTCAAAAGGGACTGATGCCGGTGAGATCCTCTCACCTAGAATTCCACTTTGGCCTGGTCAGAGGTGAATCCGGGGACAACAATTCAAAGTGCAGGGTACACTGATTGATGAAACCACAGCATTGTTTGGAATAGCCGTCAAATAGTGGTGGAGCAGACAGACGAAGACCAGTACTAGGTACTTGAGTTGCAGGCTCTACAGGGACAGAAGAAGACACTGGTGCCATGGCATTAAAATGGGTGTTATCTGATGGCAGAGGAGTCAGAATCTGATCCTGCTAATTTCGCAGCTGAGAAATGTCTTGGTACAACGACAGTGGAAGCATAAGAGTGTTGGAGTCAGCAGAATCTATGGCCTGAGCAAACTATCATGCAAGCGAATATGGACCCACTGCACCACCTGGTTTTTACAAAAGCTTCTGATGGTGTGGTTAGGGTTGTGTAGAAGGTAGCCACCAGGTACCACTCCAGGGCAGTCCTCTGTACTGCAGCAGCTGAGCCCAGGGGTCAAGAATGCAGTCACGGACTTGGGTACAGGCAGGACGTCTGGAACAGACTAGATGGCTGGTTATGGCAGGATGGCAGGTACCAGCAGGATGGCAGGCACTAGCAGGAAACCAGGTCCTGACTAGAACACAGTAGCAAGCACACTGGATAGATGCTGAATGTGGTATGGAAACACTGGACAGGTACTGTACTGATGACAGGAACACAACTTCAAGTACACAGGACTAGTACAGGATAATTGGACCTGACAACTAAAAATTTGTAAATTGACTGAGAATCCACATTGCTCAGGCACCTCTCTAATGGGGAGGGTGCCTTAAATACTTAGTAGCTCTTAGCCATTGGATGGAGGCACTTCCATATTGAACGTGTTGCCCCTTTAAAATAGAGTGTGCACACTTGTACCCTTTGTGTTCTCCCAGGAGACCTGCATGGCATGTGCAGGCCCTGGAAGCAGATAGACATAGTGGGGACCAACGAAGCAGCTTGGTGGCCGTAACGGAGAGTGCATCTGCATCCCTGCTGCGTGGAGGGCAGAAAATGCTGGGGTGTGTCACTGATTGGAGCAGAAGCAACTGAGCAGCCAGGGAGGTGATTTTGACGGTGTCCCTGGATTCAGAGGACAACAGCATTACAGTACCTGGTGGCAGTGTGACGCCCTGGGCAAGCCAGGGGTCATAGGTCACAACACCACACGCACCCCACATTCCCTGCAGGAACACCAAGGTCAGAACACAAATCCTTGTTGCCTTCTTCCAGGGGCTGATGATCACACCAGGGGGTGGAGCCAGGCGGTTGGTCTCCACCCATCGAGGAGTTCACAGCCCTGCAGGCGGGAAAACCAGGCAGATAAGCTAGGGAAGTGAAGGAGTAAACAGTGAAGTAGAAGGAGGGAAAGTAGAGAAAGAGAAAAGTGACAGCAAGAAGCCTGAAGTTGGTCCGGGTGTGTGCCCCGGACTGAGACAGCAAGGTTGGCAGACGGCGGTGACCGTCTGCAGGAGAGATTGCTCGGAGGTTGCCGAAAAGGACCGTGGGCGGGTGGTGACCCGGAAGTACCGGAGCGGTATACAAAGAACAGTCAGCACCAGGGCAGGGGCCTTTCGGATCCCGGCAAGGCTAGGAGTCGCCATAATTTGCCAAATCCGTCAGTGAAGGGGACCACTGGGTCTCCCAACAACCAAGTCCCGATTGAAGGCAACAGTCCGACCGTTAAGGGGAGACACCGCCACCGCCAAGGCACCAGTTTCCCAGGGCCAGCGCCTGCGGGCAAGAGAGGGGCTCCTCCGGCTCATATCCAGGTCGGGGAGCGGGTTACCGGTGGGAATCCATCGCTACCAAAGGACTTTACATAGGTGCAGGGAAAGAGACTGTCACCGCTAACTGCAGGGAACATCAGCACCGTAGCCGTCCGAGGGACCCGTCCAACCAGCCGTTTGTTTACCGAGAACTTTGTCATCATCCTTTGGCTGAGTGAGTACCTCCGTGCCGTGCGGCACAGCGCTGCCCCTGCGTCCCTGCACCTCCACAGGCCCCATAACCCGCCTGTCCACCACCCCAACCCCATCACTGGGCCCCGGGACCACCAAACCCCCTACCCACGGAGGGGCAAATCAACAACTGGCTGCTCCATACCACCACTCCCGGGCTCCCCAGACAGAGCAGCGGTGGTATCCACACAATCACCACAACCGTGGGTGGCGTCACGGACAATAAACTATCCCAACAACCAAACCCCTTTAACTCACGGGCGAGGAGCGCCGCTCGAGTCCCCGGGATCCGGCCCATCGCTCGAGCCACCACCGAGCAGCAGCAGGCCGCAGCAGCAGCGGCGGCCAGACTCGAGCAGTGGGAGAGCACAGCGTCCCCTCCTCTGCCCGCGACAGCAGAAAGGAACAACCTTCAATCTCTTAAGCGGGCTTTACACGCTACGACATCGCTAATGCGGAGTCGTTGGGGTCACGGAATTCGTGACGCACATCCGGCCGCATTAGCGATGCCGTTGCGTGTGACATCGATTAGCGATTTTGCATCGTTGCAAAACAGTGCAAAATCGCTAATCGGCGACACGGGGGTCCATTCCCAATTATCGTTACTTCAGCAGTAACGAGGTTGTTCGTCGTTCCTGCGGCATCACACATCGCTGCGTGTGACACCGCAGGAGCGAGGAAGCTCTCCCTACCTGCCTCCCGGCCGCTATGCGGAAGGAAGGAGGTGGGCGGGATGTTACGTCCTGCTCATCTCCGCCCCTCCGCTGCGATTGGGCGGCGGTTCAGTGACGTTTCAGTGACGTCGCTGTGACGCCGCACGGACCGCCCCCTTAGAAAGGAGGCGGTTCGCCGGTCACAGCGACGTCGCTGGACAGGTAAGTATGTGTGACGGCTCTGGGCGATGTTGTGCGGCACGGGCAGCGATATGCCCGTGTCGCGCAACAGATGGGGGCGGGTACGCACACTAGCGATATCGGGACCGATATCGCAGTGTGTAAAGTAGCCTTTACTTTCGAGGACTGGCATGTCATCAGTTGTGCATCATGCACCTTTATAGGTGTGACCTATGGAATTATTTTTTGTTAATTCATTCACAGTTGTAGCAGCCAAAACTTTCTCACTTTTATATAGTCTTTACTATACAACATTTGTCTGTTTTGTGTCTGTAAAGCCATGTTCAGATATTTCATAAATACAATATTTTCTGTTTTCTGCTATTGTATTCTGCACCAAACAAAGCAATAACAATCTTCTCTTGTTATTTCAGTTTTGCAGCATTTTTTATGCCTGATCCATCTTGTTTGATGCAGTTTTGGTGCAGAAGTGAAGCAGCATTTTAAGTGTTTTTTATAATACATAAAAGCTTTCATCTTGCAGAGAAGGCAGAGTTTTCTTGAAATCCCATCCACTTTGCTTGGACAGTTAAAAGTAGCAGAATTTCTGTGCAAAATAAAAAGCAGCAGAAAAAAATGCAGCATTTACGCTACATGTGAAAATGTACTGTAAATGTCCAAGCAAAGTTCATGTAATTTCATGAAAACTCTTCACACTGTGCATCTAAAAAAGTTGCTGCACTGTGTGTTTTTAGTGTTTTTTTCTTTACAGGCTTCTATATATAGCTTGAAAAAAAATGCATTTGTGAGTTTAATAGAGGAGAAGAAATCATTCACGTCATTTTTGTATGCAATTTACCGATCACAGTAAATAATCTGATCACTGTGTTATCCAGGTTGTTATGATTACAGGAACAGCACATGGATCCTTCTTATTTGCTGATTTGTCAGGTTTAATTTTTACTTATTTTTTTAAATTACATTTTTTTCATTATTTTTCATTATTTGATAGTAATTTTATAGTAAGGAAGAAAAAACTTTCTTTAATTCTCCCTCTAGAGTACAGGTACCTAGAAATGCACTGCTATGTACAGATGTATCTTTATCACCAGTATAATCTGCCTGTGGGCTTAGAGTCTCAGTATGGGCTGTGGGTCACATCCATAGCTATTTCCTGCAAAGATAGAGGTTGTGGGTTTGGTTCTGGAAGAGACCAGATAAAAATAAAAGACTTATTTATTTGACTGTAAATGATTGCAGCAAAGAGATGCTGTCCCTGCCCCTGAGGAGCTATGGAGTGATGAAGACATTGCACAGAGAAGAGTGAGGTAGTTGAGACAAAACCCTGACATGCAGGGGCACTGCCTCCTCAGATTTGGACAGTCCTGCTGAACCCGGTATGGTTGGGGGCTACGATATAAGTTGACACCACATTTTGATATCTCTGATTATATGTTTGATGCTATAAATACATTTTGTACACCCCCAGTATTTATCGAAAATAAGTAAACACACACATTTAATTACTTTTTTCTAATAAAGCTAGATTTTTGGTGATAGGTCCTCTTTATACCAGTTAACTACTGTTAGCATCTTCTCTGTCTATCACTTTAGGCGCTCGGTCAAACAGCCATAGATTCTCTCATGCAAGATAACTGGGCCGATTATGCTAATGTAATTCGGATCAAACTCTGCCAAACTCTTTACAAAATTACTTACCTACAACTCACCTACAAAACGCATCTACACAAACTTTTTAGGCAGATTGAAAGACAGGAAGTGGACAAACAGGAAGTTGACCAAATTAATGTTCTGCCCCCCCTGGACCTATTATACACTTGCACCATTTAGTGCCTTTTTATGGAACTAAAGAGTGTTGACCCTAGTTTAAGCTAATAAATAAATTTAAAAAACAGCATGGGGACCCCCCCTATTTTTGATAACTATCAAAAGTTAAAGCAGACAGCTGGGGGCTGGTATCATCAGGTTGGGAAGGTCCATGGTTATTTTGCCCATCCCCGCCTAAAAATACAAGCCTGCAGCCGCCTCAAAAGTCATCACATTAGATGGACCCTTTCTGGCTCTTGGCCTCAGCTTTACCTGATTGCCCTGGTGCATTGGAAATTGGGGTAATGGTTTATGGGGTTAATGTTAGCTGTGTAGTGTCAGCTGACATTAAGCCCTAGTGCTAGTAATGGAGAGGCATCTATTATTATCTATTATCTATAGGCATAAATTACAAACCTCATAAATATAAAGATAATAAAATGCACAAAAATATTTTGTTTTGAAAAATAGTCCCTGACTCTTTCCCTAGTTCCCCAGACAGTTCACAAGACATGCAGATCCAAAGTACTCTACCAAATCAGACATAATCCACAAATAGAAATCTGAAAGACATAAAAAGAGAGATAAAAAAATAAAAACGTATTTTGAAAAAAAAAAAAAACAACAACCCTGCAGCTCCAACATATAGTTCATGGTGCTCCCATAATGTCCCCTGAATCTGTGACAAGCGCTGATGATATCAGTGATGTTACTGTGACGCCCCTGGACTGTCAGGTCGTCACAATCTGCCCTCCCATGCAATATCCACCTCCTTCTTGGTTATGGGTCCCCAACTACATGGTGTTGCCTACATCAGCTAATTAAAATCCTAGGTACACTCTGCACCACACCCACAAGACACAACAGTGGACGGCCTGAGTGGAATAGGGTGGCCCACTTGGGGGGTTATTTAGGGGAGGTCAGGAGTGTCAGGAGTAAAAGAGAAGTGTGTTGGAAGTGAAGGAGAGAGGAGGTCAGGAGCCGGGCTCCTAGGAAGCCATCTAGGTAGGAGATGGTGGTCTGTGCCTAGAGGAGCTGGACCCTCGGTCGCAGAGGATCGGGGCAAGGGACACGGATCTGTTGAGGAGGACAGCCGGCGGCCTTGCATCATCACCGGGCTGGGACCAGGGCACGGCGGGGTACGTGGACCCTAGGTCAGGGAGTAGCTACAGGCAACCTGACAATTTACCCGATGAGAACGGAGCCGTCAATATCCGCTCTCCACCCGCTCCAAAATCGAGGTACTAGCGCAACCAGGGGGATAGGAATTTCCACTAAAACAGTCCAGGAAAACCCAAGCGTGAACCCTGAGAACAAGTTCCCACACTTAGCCATAGTGGGGAGCGGGACCTAGCAAGTTCCATACTACCGGCACCAACAGAGAATTGAACTTAGTGCCAGGAGGTAGGTCACGGATCACCAGGCAGCATCATTGGGGATGGGACCCGAACTAGCTCCCCTCAGCAGAAACCAGAATCAGATTATTCAGCTACCAAGATGGATGGATGGATGGCTGGATACATGATAGATAATAGACAGAGGGATAGATATATAATAGATATATGATAGATATAGATAGATAGATAGATAGATACATGGATAGATGGATAGATAAATACATGGATAGCTAGATACATGGATGGATACATGGATTGATGGATACATGGATAGATGTATACATGGATAGATAGATACATGGATAGATGGATAGATAGATAGACAGAGGGAAAGATAGATACATGATAGATAATAGATAAATAGATACATGATAGATAGAGGGATAAATAGATACATGATAAATAGATAGATACATACATGATAGATAGATATATAGATAGATGGATAGGTAAATGATACATCATAGATACATGATAGGTAGTTAGATATATATATTGGGGCAACTAAAAGTCTGCACAAAGACTTTTCGTCTGCACCAAGATAAGTATGCACCATATAAGTATGATGGATTGAATTAGGCCAGAATTGGGCCGGAAGTGACCGGAAGGTAACTGGATACATAGTCACTGTAAAAAATGTTTGTGTTTATCTTTACTTTCACACCTATAATACTTGACTTTCTACTGCTCCCTCCGATCCCTAAACCCAGTATTGAACTTTTCATCTCTCCCTCCATCCCCCCCACCCATCTCACCTTCCCCTCAGACATTTTCCTCCACATTTCACCCAGTGTCTCTAGACAAACACGACCATCTCATGGCCTCTCCTGTTCCCACCTACTAACACTCTCTCTGCTTCTCCTCACTGCTGGAGAAATCTCTCCTAATCCTGTTCCTTCTCACCACATCCCTATTGTTACTTCAAACCCTCATCCACAACCTATCACAAATTTTCGCAACCTCTCAAACCTCATCCACCCAGCCCCTGGTCCCCCAGTCCCACTAACAGGAGCTCTATGGAACGCTCGCTCTGTCTGCAATAAACTTTCCTACATTCATGATCTTTTCATCACTAAGAAACTTTCCTTCCTCGCCATCACAGAAACCTGGCTTACCCCCTCTGACACAGCCTCTCCTTCTGCACTTTCTTATGGCGGTCTCCAACTCTCTTACCCCCCCTGCCCCAGTAACAAGCATGGTGGAGGAGTTGGTTTCCTCCTGTCCGACCAATGCTCCTTTACACCAATTCCACTACCACCCTCTGTTACACTCCCATCTTTTAAGGTGCACTCCGTACGCATCTAGGCCCCCTCCAACCTTCAACTGGCTGTCATTTACCGCCCTCCAGGGCCAGCCACTGCCTTTTTTGATCATTTCGCCACCTGGCTACTACACTTCCTTTCCATCGACATCCCCACCATCATCATGGGTGAGTTCAACATCCCCATTGACACTTCCTACTCATCTGTCTCCAAACTTCTAACACTCACTTTCTCCTTCGGCCTCACCCAATGGTCTTTTGCAGCTACTCACAAAGATGGCCACACGCTGGACCTCACCTTCACTCGCCTCTGTTCCCTATCTAACCTCTCTAACTCACCTCTCCCCCTGTCTGACCACAACCTACTCACATTCTCTTCCCTCTCTACTCCAAGTACGCAACCCCCCTCCACAAACTTTCACACCCTCGCAGAAATATCAAACACCTTGATTTACACGCACTTTCTCAGTCCCTTCTCCCTCTCACAGATATTGCATTTTTACATGATGCAGATGCTGCTGCAACTTTATACAACACTACAATCTCTACAGCTCTCGAATCAGCTGCCCCCCTCACACACACCAAAACCCGCACAATCAACAGGTAACCCTGGCACACGAGTCAGACTAAAGAACTGAGATGAGCTTCCAGAATTGCTGAGCGCAGATGGAAGAAGTCTCATTCCACTGAGCCCTTCATTGCATATAAAGAGTCCCACACCACCTTCAAGTCCACACTCACTGCTGTAAAACAAACCTACTTCTCATCCCTCATATCCTCTCTCTCTCACAACTGTAAACAGCTATTCAACACTTTCAATTCTCTCCTCCATCCTCCAGCACCACCTCCCTCTCCTCTCATCTCAGCTGAAGACTTTGCCTCTTTCTTCAAGCGGAAGATTGACAACATCAGAGCAAGCTTTGGCCCACAATCAACACAGCCCCTCATCATAGCTACTCAGCCCTCTTCCTCCAAATCTAGCTTCTCCACGATGACAGAAAACAATCTTTCCACTCTACTCTCAAGATCACATCTAACCACCTGTGCACTTTACCCGCTCTCATCGCACCTCATCCCCAACATCACCGCAGTCCTCATCCCAGCCCTAACCCATCTCTTCAACCTATCACTAACAAGTGTTGTATTCCCCTCATGCTTTAAAAATGCCTCCATTACACCCATCCTCAAAAGCCCTCCCTTGACCCATCTGCTGTGTTAAACTATCGCCCCATATCCCTTCTCCCCTATGCCTCAAAACTACTGGAACAACATGTCCATCTTAAATTGTCCTCATACCTCTCCTCATGCTCCCTCTTTGACCAGCTACAATCTGGCTTCCGACCACATCACTCTACTGAAACTGCCCTAACCAAAGTCACCAATGATCTACTAACCGCCAAAGCCAAGCGACACTACTCTATCCTCCTCCTCCTGGACCTGTCCTCTGCCTTCGACACAGTAGACCATTCCTTCCTACTACAGATTCTCTCATCTCTGGGCATCAGAGACTTGGCCCTATCTTGGATCTCCTCATACCTAACCGACCGAACTTTCAGCATCTCCCATTCTCACACCACTTCCTCATCTCGCCCCCTATCTGTCGGTGTCCCCCAAGGCTCAGTTCTTGGACCCCTGCTGTTCTCCAGCTATACCTTTGGCCTGTGACAGCTTATAGAGTCCCACAGCTTTCAGTTTCATCTCTATGCCGGTGACACACAGATCTACCTCTCTGGACCTGACATTACTTCTCTACTAACCAAAATTCCACAATGTCTGTCTGCTATTTTTTTTATTTTCACCACCTTGGATTCAAACCAGCAACTTTGAAACACGTGTCCAGCAGCCCTCCTATTTTTTCTAGCTGTTCAGCCACTAGGAATAATGATGTCAGAGGGAGGATTTTATATAGATGAACTTACAATGCTGCCTCTGATTACACAGTAGATTACACAGGACACAGAGCTCCATTGTACAGAGCAGCATCTCTATGTTCGGTATTCTACAGGGAGAGGAAAAGAGATTTTTTTTTCTTCTAAAAAAATTACTAAAAATAATTTAAAAAAAATATAATAATATAATTTTATTACACTTTTTTATGAAATAATTAAACATCACAAATCTGCAAATAACATGGACATATTTGGTGTCCCTGTAATCGTAGTGACCTGAACAACACAGCAATCAGATTGGGGGGATCGGTAAATCGCGTAAAAAAAAAAGTGTCGCAATTTATTATTTTTCTTTATTAAAACCCATAAAAGATGTAATAAAAATGTATTGTTGAGGCCATGTTCACAAAAAGAAACAATTTATGCAACGTGTGAACACGGCTTTATAAACACAAATAAGCAACATGTCATATAGTGACACATATAAATATAAGAAAATTCTGGCTGCTATCAATGAATGAACAGTCCGGGGCATCTGCTGAATGAAGCTTACTGCCAAATGGGTGAGGCTAGGGGCGTGGTCAAAATTTACCTTTTAAACTTTGTCCCTCTTTCCTTTTTTCGAAAGTTGGGAAGTATGCATAAGGGGTGGAGGAGGCATGTTTTGTTGTCTTTTTAATTTTGCCTTATATACAAGTCATTATACATTAAAGAATGTTTCTAACATTTTTTCCTGTAAAATCCATTTTATCTTCGGTTTTGCATGTTTTATTGTCAGTTTGCAAAAGTAGCGTAATACTCTGAAAACATTGTGCGAAACAGCAACCTGGGAGTCGGAGATGTGTCCAGGCATCTTCTCCATCCTGTTGCCATTCCACATGAACACTGTTTCTATACATTTTAGCAATTTTCCTGCTTCCCCAGCCTCCTATTAGGGTCTTTAAGAAAAATGCTCGCATTTCCCATTGACTTCCATTGACATCCAACCTGCTTATTTCGAGTACTGATCACTCTAGCATTTTAGTGCTCACTCATCACTAATCCAATCCATCGGAAATGAGTTATATTCAAATTAACATTGTGGAGCATAAACACTATAAAACATAATAAGAAATAATTAGAAGGTAGGATAGTATTAATAAAATATGCAATTCATAATATTTTCGTAATCAGGCACATATAACCATCATGACTGAATATGAAAGACATAAACACACTATAATATTCATAAAGCTCCCCTAATTGAATGCGTACACATGGTAATCATGAAAAAATATTGCACTTATTATCATAATATAAGATGTTCAGGACATAGAGTGACGTCAACTACAGTTTGCAATCTTATGTACTAGCAAGTAGAGATGAGCGAACCGGCCGTGTTTCGGCTCGAGTTCGGTTCGCCGAACGGAGGTCTCGTTCGAGTTCAGTTCGGCGAACGTTCGACGATTTGAACTCGAACCAATAGGAAATAATGGGAGGCAATCACAAACACATAAAAACGCATTATAAATGTACACATACAGTTAATAAACATTGCCATAACACTTACTGGTCCCCGCGATCCCTCCTGCACTCTGTCTCCTGCCGCTATTCCATCCGATGATTGCTGAATCCTCCCGGTGACCAGCACTGCCAGCAGTGATGCAGGACCTATCGTGACGTCAAAATAGCCATGTGACCAGTCATGTGGCTATTATCTCATTGGCTACAGACTGGTCACATGGCTTTGACGTCATGTCCTGTCCTAGGTCCTGTCATTGCACTCTCCTGTACACGGTGCACATTTGTGTATCGCCGTGTACCGGCGACATGCTCTAGCACACGGTTGACTCCCCATTCCGTTAGGGACCGGCTGACACAGCCGGTCATTAACGGAGATCACCGTTGCCATAGCAACGCAGTTAGCGGTGACGTCACCGCTAACCGCGGCTCCGGGAATCACATGACGGAGCACCGTTGCTATGGTAACGCGTCTGTCAGCGTTACCGCTGTTACCGCTAACAGCCAGCAGCACTGATCTCTCACGGAGTGAAGGCTGCACGGGAAGCAGCGTCTTCCCCCATGCAGCAGTGATGGAGCAGAGCTGCATTTGTTGAACGAGAAAGACAGAAGACCATGGATCGTGGAGGGCTGACAGGGGGTAATAAAGATGGAGTCTCTAATGTGTCTGTTTATTTATTTCTATTAAAGTATTTTTTCTCTGTGTGGTGTCTTTTTTTTAACCCTTTATTGGAGATTCTTAATGGCCAGGTCAAACGTGCCTGACATTAAGAATCTCTGGCTTAATACTAGCTAGTAAAACAAAGCTAGTATTAACCCATTATTACCCAGCAAGCCACCCGGCTTCAGGGCTGTTGGAAGAGTTGGATACAGTGCCAGATGATGGCGCTTCTATGAAAGCGCCATTTTCTGGGGTGGCTGCGGACTGCAATTCGCAGCAGAGGCGCCCAGAAACCTCGGGCTAACCTGTGCTGAGGATTCCAATCCCCAGCTGCCTAGTTGTACCTGGCTGGACACAAAAATGGGGCGAAGCCCACGTCATTTGTTTTTTAATTATTTCATGAAATAAGTGAAATAATTAAAAAAAACGGGCTTCCCTATATTTTTGGTTCCCAGCCGGGTACAAATAGGCAACTGGGGGATGGAGGCAGCCAGTGGCTGCCTGCTGTACCTGGCTAGCATACAAAAATATGGCGAAGCCCACGTCATTTTTTTGGTGGGCAAAAAACTTCTGCATACATTCCTGGATGGAGTATGCTGAGCCTTGTAGTTCTGCAGCTGCTGTCTGCTCTTCTCCATACAGACAGACAGCAGCTGCAGAACTACAAGGCTCAGCATACTCCATCCAGGACTGTATGCAGAAGTTTTTTGCCCCCTGAAAAAATTATGTGGGCTTCGCCATATGCTAGCCAGGTACAGCAACATTTCCAAATATTGGTATTTGCTGATATTATTGCTATTCCACCTACTATATATTGGGGATAGGATCTTGGAGATGGAATACCCCTTTAAGTCCAGTTATCCAGCTGAATGAATACTTAACAACAGAGCTCGCTATTTAGATGTGTTTTCTTGTGGCGTATAACGGACTCTCATGTTTGGTAGTCGTTCAGCAGGGAAACTATAAAAGCAACTCCCTCCATTTGGAAATGTAGTATATAGCTCTCCTGATCAATTATGCTCCTTACCTCATGAGCAGGGCATTGCAGTAATAATAATAATTTATTCATTTATATAGTGTTATTAATTCCATAGCACTGTATGCCTTTGAAGTGTGGGAGGAAACCCATGCAAACACGGGGAGAACATACAAACTCCTTGCAGATGGTGTCCTTGGTGAGAATTGAACCCAGGACCTCAGCGCTGCAAAACTGCAGTGCTAACCACTGAGCCACCGTGCCGCCCATTTAGCTTACAGATGCATAACCACCACTCACTGTGTCTGAACACAGGAAGCTGAGCTGACAGCCGCTCTGTGCATGCGGCAGCATCTATTGTGAAGGAGAGGGCCGTGGGGGGATCAACGCTGCACAGGTACCGTGGGACACCGGGGAACACCGGTGGGGTTATAGGGGGTGACCTGACAGGGCCTGGGGAGGAGTTTTCTGTCGCATGTGTCATGGCACATGCGACAGAAATCAGAAGAGTAGGGTGAATGCGTCCGGCGCGCTGCTGTGCGCATGGCCATCTTGGATTTCTGGGAGGGCATCAGGGGGGGCACTTTGGCGACACCGGGGGAACAAAGGGGATCAGGGAGGAGATTTATCATGTTTGTTCATGCCAGATGGGAGATAAATAATTTTTTACCGGCGCTGTCATTTACTGTAACGTGATCATCGGTGTACGGTGTATACCTGTGATCACGTGAGCGGGGACCGGAAAAACCGTCTTGAATCATGATCTCCAGGGTCTCAGCTAGCCCTGAAACCCGGAAATTTTCTGACGCTGGGGGGCGTTATTCACTTATTTCTGCCTGCTGTTTATAAACGGCAGATCAGAATAAGGCTACATTAACACGACCGATCCATTTTTGTGGTCTGCAAAAAACAGTCCGTTTTTTTTCACGGGTGCATCCGTGTGGCATCCGTTTCCGTTCCGTAGACGGTCCGTATGTCATCTGTTTGTCATCCGTGTGCCTTCCGTTTTTTTTGTGTACTGCAAAAAAACTGAAGGAAGGAAAATACATAAATTTACCCAGGATCCATAGCTACATGAGGCGGTCACATGTTCACTCCAGTGCCATTTTCTACTGCTTTTCACAGCATAGAGCGCTCTGGTGATTTTCTTGTGCTTGTGCACTTCATATCAGTCTTTTCTGTCATTATAATGGCAGAAAGACACATAATGTCCCACTCTCCTGCATTTTGTAATTTTGCACCCTTTGGTGCCTTTCATGTGGCACTAAGGGGTGCTTAGCTTTGTATTTAGCCAAAAAAATGAAAAAAAAAAATGACGTAGGGTTCCCCCTATTTTTGTAGCCAGCTAGGGTAAAGCAGACGGCTGCAGCCTGCAGACCACAGCTGGCAGCCTCACCTTGGCTGGTAATCCAAAACTGAGGGCACCCCATGCTGTTATTTTAAATTAAATAATTAAAAAAAAAAACCACGTAGGGGTCCCCCCAAAATTGGATCACCAGCCAAGGTAAAGCAGACAGCTGGGGTCTGATATTCTCAGACTTGGGAGGTCCATGGTTATTGGACTCTCCCCAGCCTAAAAATAGCAGGCCGCAGCCGCCCCAGAAGTGGCGCATCCATTAGATGTGCCAATCCTGGTGCTTCGCCCCAGCTCATCCCGCGCCCTGGTGCGGTGGCAAACGGGGTAATATATGGGGTTAATACCAGATGTGTAATGTCACCTGGTATCAAGCCCTGGGGTTGGTGAGGTCAGGCGTCTATCAGATACCTGACATCACCAACCCAATTACTAATAAAAAAAAATAGACGACAAACACATTTTTATTTGAAAAAACACTCCCCAATACATTCCCTCTTTAGCCAGTTTATTAGAAAGAAAAACAAATCCAGGTCTGGTGTAATCCAAGGGGTTTCCATGACGATCCACACTGTCCCAGTCAATGAAGAGCAGGATGTTCCCCATTGGCTGGGAGAGCAGTGCAGTGACCTGAGCTAACATCAATGGGTCAGCCCAGGTCACTGCAGGGGATGACAAGTGCTGCTGTCAGCGAGGTACATTACCTGCGCTGATCTCCTGCACTCCTGACAGCACCTGTCACTGAGTTCAATGACCGCCGCCTTCACAGCCAAGTATCGAGAGCGGCCCGTGACGTCACCGCTAGTCAGTCTCGGGTCGGAAGCGAGAGAAGGTGATGTGACAAGCGGCGGCCATGGAGGACAGTGACAGCGCTGAGGTCGGGACTTCATCACCGCAGGTAAGCCGTGCGGGACCATGTGTGCAGAGTGCCAGGTAGGTGGAGCCTAGCGGGGTAATGTGTGCAGAGTGCCAGGTGTGCAGAGTGCCAGGTGGGCGGAGCCTAGTGGGGTAATGTGTGCAGAGTGCCAGGTGGGCGGAGCCTAGCGGGGTAATGTGTGCAGAGTGCCAGGTGTGCAGAGTGCCAGGTGGGCGGAGCCTAGCGGGACCATGTGTGCAGAGTGTCAGGTGGGCGGAGCCTAGTGGGACCATGTGTGCAGAGTGCCAGGTGGGCGGAGCCATGTGTGCTGGCGGCGGAGTGCGAAGTGGGTGGAGCCTAGCGGGGTCATGTGGCGCTGAGGACGTCAGTGTCGTGGACTGCATGGCTGGGGACAGGTGAGTGTGTGTGTGTGTACATGCCGCGTGCAGGAGGGGGCAGAGCGAGCTAAGCGGGGAAGTGTGGGCTTCCTGCACGTAACTAGGATAAATATCGGGTTACTAACCAAAGCGCTTTGCTTGGATACCCGATGTTTATCTTGGCTACCAGCTTCTGGCAGGCTGCCAGCGATGGCTCCTGCACACTGTAGCTGTAAAAAGCCCTGCTTTTTGCTGCTAGAACCGTTCTCGAACGTAACTAGAACTATCGAACTTTAGCAAAAAGCTCGAGTTCTAGTTCGATCTCTAACAGCCCCCAAAATCACTCGAGCCGCGAACTGGAGAACCTCGAACCGCGAACCGCGCTCAACTCTACTAGCAAGATGTTTTCTCACATGTTAAGCTGCCCATTCCTCTGGGCAAAATGTATCTAGGCTGTGTAAATACTTTGAGCTTACACTAGATTTGCTCAATAGTGTTAAAGTCAGGAGACAGTGATGGCTACTCTCAAATCTTCACCTTTTTCTTGTTGCACCTACTGAAGGGTCGGCTTTGTTTTATGTTTTGGATTATTATAATTTTGGAAAAGCCAAATAATCCCTTGGATCGATGAGTGCAAACTCTCCCCCAATATTTTCATATTGAATGCACCACTGCTCTTGCCATCAATTTTGACTAAATACCCTGTATCACTGTAACTCACAGCTAGAGATGAGCGGTTTCGTCCAGGCTCAGTTTGCTGGCAGCAAATGAGCCTAGTTCCACAGGCTCGAGCTTGATCCATACCCCGATCAAGTCACTGATTGGCAATTTGAGTCTGGGGGAGGATGGGCAGGCTTTTTCAAACTTTTTTTTGGTGCACACTACATCTGAGCATGCTATTGCTACCCCCAGTGTTCAAACACGGCAAAGCGGCTCGCACAGGGCTGAACACCGAGCGTACCTAAGCACAGCGTTGCTCGCACGAGTTTTGTTCGCACGTAAAGTATTTAATCCACGAACTTGAACCTTGATATTTAAATTTGGTGTTCGGTTCGAAAACCGAACCTCAGGGTCACACATTTCTACTTACAACAAGAGAGATCATCTTCATACTTCATGGTAGTGAAAACAGCAGAAGGGAAGTCTTTAGATTTGCCTCATATTATACCATATCCCATGGCCCAAGAACCACCATTGCAAAAGCACATAGTTGCACGTAAAAAACGTTTTTATTGGGTCAGGCATATAAATATTACATGGGATATAGAAATTTGTGGGAGGTAGAAAGGCTAAATGACACAAAGTAGCGAACAAAAATCCCCATGTGGGGCTGCATGGACATAAAAGAGTAAACACATAGGTATATTTGCTCCCTGGTAGGGCCAGTGTAAGTGGTTTTACAGTTACCAAGGCAAGGGTTCAATATGTTACAACAAGGTTATAGTCAGTAGGAGAACCACACGCACATTACCACAGCACATAGCCAAACAGGGAGCTTACCATATATAGACACTCACATGCAGACACACATGGGGAACAGACCCAACACGTGTTTCGTGATGACTTCCTCGGGGGACTGTGGACAAAGAGGAGAAATGGTGAGTTTTATACACCAGTGCATATCGCATCATTTGCAGCACCTGTCGCGGTTCAAAATTGCTAGAACACGCTGAGCTAGCGTGGGCGGCTACTCCAGCGTCACCTAGGTTAGGGCAAACTCCCTTTGGTGACGTCAGTAATACCCAGGAGACGCTTCGAGGAGAGTTGCGCACACTGCGCATGCGCAGAACCGCAATCAGGAAGTACGACTGCAAATGCCATGATTACTGCTGGCAGAAGAAAGGGCAAATCATGTCGTGATTTACAACAAATACAGAGCACTGTATGGAAGAAAGAATACATATAATAGCATAATCACATCCAAAGTGATGTACATTAAGAAGTTTTACAATATTTATGCAACACAACAATGTCAGGTATAACAAAACAGTAATCGATTAAACCGACTCCAGTTAGTGATCATATATGGATGGTTGCTGTATGTTATTTTCCTTCCCAGCTCCTATTCCGATGCAGTAGAACAACCAAGGTAATAACATAGGAACAAATCCGACAGAGGCACAAAGGTGAAAAAAACTGTAGAAAAAAAGGGACATAAAAGAGTCCAGTTAAAAATCAATAAAACCATTATATAAAAGGCAGATTCAATACAGGGATCCTGCAGCCAAGGAAAAACCACCAAAGGGTAAAAAATCAGCCGCAGAGGAGAGACCCTGTTTTATAAGTAAGAGGTAAAGGTTTGCCTCTCGTTCAATCCCCGGGGAACCACTGTGTCGAGGAGAAAAATCCATTGACATTCCGCCCGTGCCAACGCCTTGTGGATATTGCCACCCCTCAGTCCGAGGTGCACACGGTCGATCCCCCTCACCTTAAAACTTGAGGGGTCCGACCCGTGATGCATCCTAAAATGACGAGGGATGGTCTTAAGGGTATCAACATCCTCGGGTTTCGCTTGCTTAGCAGCGATAATATCCCTAGTGTGTTCCCTCGTCCGGACTCGTAATTCTCGACTAGTGAGTCCGACATATATTAAGTCGCAGGCACACGTGGCGTAATAAATTACGCCCGGGCTGCTGCAAGAAATATATTGTCGGATCTCAAAAGTTTTAGAACCGTCAGAGGAGGCAAAGGATGTTGCCCTAATGATGTTACCATGACGACACGCAAGGCATGAGCCACACGGATATGATCCGCAGATGGAACGTCCCGTCATAAATGATGATTTCTTTTGTGCCACATAATGACTGTGGACCAGCATATCACGTAGACTCCGGCCCCGACGTGTCGTCATGAGAGGTCGGTCGGGAAGCATATCTTTCAGCACAGGTTCTGTCTGTAAGACAGGCCAGTGCTTGGTCAATATGTGTCTCGCTCCCCAGCTCCCATGCCACGCTCCCCGGTTCCTCTGCCAGGCATCCCCCGCTCCATGGCCTCCATACTCCCTCACCTGCGTCCTCCAGGCAACCCGGTCCCCGGTCCCGGCGCCCATCTGCGATGCTGAGCACTCCTGCCTCCTGTGCACCGCTCCCTGCTCTGGCTTCTGGCACCCGGGCCTCGCGCATGCGCATTAGGGCGCGCGCGCGGTCATTGACCCTCTCTTAAAGGGCCAGTGTCCTCAAACAGGATATTGAGGAATCAGGTACGGGGTATATAGGGGATCCTTTCCAAGTGGGCGGGGCCTGTTCTTTGTGTTTGCTAAGCTAGGAGTCAGGTCTCCTTGTGTCTTGCGCCATACTTACCTATCTCTCTCGTAGAGCCGCTCCTGCCTCGCCAACCGGTCCTGACGATACCCGAACCCCGAACGGTGACTGTCTGACATCCCGTCAGTTCCTACCATCTCCGATCCCTGTGGTGACCCACCTTCTCGCTCCGTTGGTTCCGGACTCTGCCTGACGTCATCTCGGCCTCCGAACCTGAGCTCCGTCACCCGGACTACCTTCAGAGACCCCGTGGTCCCAGGGACTTCGTCACTCCACTCCTCTGAACGGACTGTCCTGCTACCCGTAGTGCTCCGGCTACCGGGCACCTTGCCCTCGGTGAGGTGTTCAGCCCAGTGGATCCATCTCCTAGGTCTGTCCGTCCACCTGGTCCTAACAGTAAGAACAGGCCATGGATCCCGCCGAAGCACTAGCGGCCCAGCTGGGCACCTTGCAGCAGGAACTCGTACGACAGCGCGAGACCCAGTCCCGCATGCTGGCCTTCATGTCCTCGGTGGATACCCGCCTGAACACGCTGCAAGCAACTGCCACGTCCCTGGCATCTCAGGCTTCTACTGCACAGTCCACGGCCACGGTTCCCGTGGTGGCTACCTCGGAAGCTTCTAAACTCCGCTTGGCCTCTCCACCCCGTTATGCCGGAGATCCCAAGACCTGCAGAGGATTCTTAAATCAGTGCTCTCTCCACTTTAAGCTGCTTCCGCACCTGTTTGCCTCCGACCAAGCAAGGTGGCGTTTGTGATGTCCCATCTAGAGGGTGAGGCACTGGCCTGGATGAACCCCTTGTGGGAAAAGGAGAACCCTGTAGCCGCTAACATCCAGGATTTCCTGCAGGCGTTTAGAACCACCTTTGACGAACCCAGGCATACCGCCGCATCCGCCTCATCACTCCTCAGGCTACGTCAGGGGACCATGACGGTGGGGCAGTATGCCATCCGCTTTCGCACCTTGGCCTCAGAATTGGGGTGGAACAATGAAGCCCTCACCGCCGCCTTCTGGGAAGGACTCTCCAGTCGTATTAAGGACGAGCTGGCAGGCCACGATGTTCCTTCCACACTGGATGCCCTAATTGCACTAGCCACCTGCGTGGACCTCAGATTCCAGGAACGATCCAAAGAGGTGTCCCGCGAGAGACGTCCAATACGGCATTCCTCTCCTCCACAGAAGCCCGTCGTACCTCAGTCAGCATCGTCTGGCGTCTCTGTCCACGAACCCATGCAGATTGATCGTCTGAGGCAGTCCGACCAACGCCGAGCAGAACGGCTCGCTAAGGGTCTCTGCTTCTACTGCGGAGAGGGCACACACCTGCTATGTTCCTGTCCAGAGAGGCCTGGAAACTCCAAAGCCTAGGGTTGGTAGGAGAGGCCACCCTAGGTGCTGGGACTCTCTCAGACCCGGTTACGTGGACTGTTCAAGTGACAACGGGAGAGACGCGGTTCACGGCCGAGGCGTACCTCAATTCCGGGGCAGCAGGCAATTTCATCCAGCAGGCCACGGTGGACAAGTACCAGGTGCCTGTTACTCCACTCGACAAACCCCTCGTGATTGCCTCTGTAGATCGGAGACCCCTTTCTGACACCATCTTGTGGATCACCAAGCCGGTGGAACTACGTATCGGTGCCCTGCACACCGAGAACATCGCTCTCTACGTCCTCCCACACATGTCTCATCAAATCCTGCTGGGACTCCCCTGGTTACGGACACACGAACCGTCAGTCAGCTGGCGTACTGGTGAAATTACCCGATGGGGCTCCTCTTGCCACGAGAACTGCCTGAAGACCATACAGCCCATCCGACGACCTCCGGTTCCGGAGTCCCTACCAGGTCTGCCCTCGGCCTATTGGTCCTTCGCGGACGTCTTTGATAAAAAGGAGTCAGAGGTACTGCCGCCACATCGACCTTACGACTGTGCTATCGACCTACTCCCGGGAACTACACCACCTCGAGGACGGATATATCCTTTGTCCCCTGCTGAAACAAGGGCCATGTCTGCCTACATCACTGAGAACCTGGCAAGGGGATTCATTCGGAGATCCTCCTCTCCTGCTGGAGCAGGCTTCTTCTTCGTTAAGAAGAAAGAGGGCGACCTGCGCCCATGCATTGACTACCGGGGATTGAACCAAATCACCGTGAAAAATAAATACCCCCTGTCGCTCATCCCCGAATTGTTTGATCGGCTTAGAGGAGCTTGTGTGTTTACCAAGTTGGATCTTCGGGGTGCCTACAACCTGGTCCGCATCCGCTCTGGGGACGAATGGAAGACCGCATTCAATACTCGCGATGGGCACTATGAATACTGTGTGATGCCCTTCGGCCTGTGTAACGCATCAGCAGTCTTTCAGGAATTGGTGAACGACGTGTTCCGGGACCTTCTCTACGTCTGTGTGGTGGTGTATCTGGATGATATCCTGGTCTTCTCTCCGGACCTCCAGAACCACAGAGAGAACATGCAGCTGGTACTACAAAGAGTGAGAGAGAATCGTCTGTACGCCAAGTACGAGAAGTGTGTCTTCGAGCAGTCTTCTCTTCCCTTCCTGGGTTACATAATCTCCGATACCGGTCTGCAGATGGACCCAGAGAAGGTCTCTTCCGTTCTCAACTGGCCCCCTCCTTCCAGACTGAAGGCAATCCAACGGTTTCTTGGATTTGCAAACTATTACCGTCAGTTTATCCCTCACTTCTCTGCCCTGACTGCGCCTCTCTCCGCCTTGACCAAGAAGGGGGCTAATCCAAAGGACTGGTCACCTGCGGCCGACGCCGCGTTTGGCTCCCTGAAACAGGCATTTGCTTCCTCTCCTGTGCTCCACCGTCCTGAGTTAAACTGACAGTTCACCTTGGAGGTGGATGCTTCCTCCTCGGGAGCCGGAGCAGTGCTCATGCAGAAGTCCTCCTCCGGGAAGATGGTTACTTGCGGTTTCTACTCCAAGAGCTTCTCAGCGCCTGAACGCAACTACACCATCGGTGACCGAGAGCTATTAGCAGTCAAACTGGCTCTGGAAGAGTGGCGCTACCTTCTGGAGGGAGCAGTGTACCCTGTGATCATTTACACGGACCACAAGAACCTGGAATACCTGCGGTCCGCTCAGCGACTGAACCCACGGCAAGCCAAGTGGTCCTTGTTCTTTGCCAGGTTCGATTTTCAGCTCCATTTTTGGCCCACGGACAAGAATGCGTGAGCAGATGCCTTGTCCAGGTCATTCATGCCCATGGAACAGGAGGAGGAGACATCCCAGCCCATCATCTGCCCAAGTAAAATCATTCCGGTGGCCCCTGTCACCCTGGCCCAGATACCGCCCGGGAAGACCTATGTCTCTAAGATTGACAGGCAAAAAGTGTTGCACTGGGGCCATGCCTCGAAAATAGCCGGCCATGCTGGTCAGAAGAGAACAGGGAGTACAATTGTACGTCACTACTGGTGGCCATCCCTTCGCACGGACGTCGCGTCTTTTGTCTCAGCCTGCTCCTCTTGTGCCAGGAACAAGACGCCCAAACACCTGCCATATGGTCGCCTTCTGCCTCTGCCTATTCCCTCCGTTCCGTGGCAACACATTGCAATGGACTTTATTACAGACTTGCCCTTGTCCGCCGGACACACAGTCATATGGGTCGTGGTGGATCGGTTCTCCAAAATGGCTCATTTCGTCCCTATGGCTGGACTGCCCTCTGCCCAGGAACTCGCTGACGCCTACATACACCACATCTTCCGGTTGCATGGCTTTCCATCACACATTGTGTCCGACAGAGGAACTCAGTTTACCTCCCGCTTCTGGAGGGCTCTCTGCAAACATCTGGGAGTGACTCTGGACTTTTCTTCAGCCTACCATCCTCAGTCGAATGGCCAAGTGGAACGAGTCAATCAGATCTTGACCTCCTTCTTACGTCACTACGTTAATACCCATCACGATGACTGGTCCACGCTTCTTCCTTGGGCTGAATTCTCCCATAACCACCACGTCAGTGAGTCCTCCTCCAGCTGTCCCTTCCATGTCGTTTACGGACTTCAGCCTTCCGTCCCATTACCTGTATCCTCTTCCTCGGATGTCCCTGCTGCTGATGCTGTAGTCCGTGATTTTACAACAATTTGGGACTCTGTCAAGACGTCTCTTGGACGTGCTTCTCTGCGGATGAAGAGACACGTAGACAAGAGGCGGCTGGATCCTCCGTGTTTCTCTCCAGGAAATCTGGTCTGGCTTGCTTCCAAGTACGTCCGATTGAAGCTTCCATCATACAAGCTGGGTCCTCGCTACATCGGGCCGTTTAAAGTCATCAGCAAGATAAATGAGGTCTCCTACAAGCTGCAGCTCCCGGCCACGATGAGGATACCCAACTCCTTCCACGTCTCCCTGCTCAAGCCGGTTGTCCTTGGTCCCTTCTCCGCTGCTGCTAGTTCTGCTCCTCCTCCTATTGCTGACAATGACATCTATGCGGTAAGGGATATCGTGGCCATGAAGACCGTGCGGGGCCGACAGTTCTTCCTGGTGGACTGGGCTGGGTATGGTCCTGAGGATAGGTCCTGGGAACCCCGGGAGAATGTGGGTACTCCCCTGATACGTGCCTTCCTGTCCCTGTTGCGGGGAGGGGGCGTGGGGGAGGGGGTACTGTCACGCTCCCCAGCTCCCGTGCCACGCTCCCCGGCTCCCCTGCCACGCTCCCCGGCTCTGATCCCCGGCTCACCTGCCACGCTCCCCGCTCTCCAGCCTCCATGTCCTGCACTTCCCAGGCCTCCTGGTCCCCGCTCCCGGCGCCCGTCGGTTTCCCAGCCCCAGCCCGGCTCTGCTGCTTCCTCCTCTCAGCTTCCTGCTCTGGCTTCTGGCACCCGGGCCGCGCGCACGCGCATTAGGGCGCGCGCGCGGTCATTGACCCTTTCTTAAAGGGCCAGCGTCCACTGACAGGAAATGAAGCACACAGGTACAGGGTATAAAGGGGTTTAGTGTCCAAGTGGGCGGGGCCTGTTCTTCGTGTTTCCCAAGCTAGGAGTCAGGTCTCCTTGTGTTCCCGTGAGATACTCACCTCTCTCTCTTCTAGAGCCGATCCTGTCTCGCCATCCGGTCCTGCCGAATCCCGAACCCCCGAACGCTGTCTATCTGCCATGCTGACAGTCCGTACCATCTCTGATCCCTGTGGTGACCCGTCATCTCGCTCCAACGGTTCCGGACTCCGCCTGACATCATCTCGGCTTCCGAACCTGAGCTCCGTCACCCGGACTACCATCAGTGACTCCGTGGTCCCAGGGACTTCACCATTATACTCGTGTGCTCGGACTGTCCTGCTACCTGTAGTGCTCCAGCTACCGGACCCCTTACCATCATCAAGGAGTTCGGCCCAGTGGATCCACCTCCTGGGTCTGCCCGTCCACCTGGCCCTAACAGTATGGTCCTGAGGATAGGTCCTAGGAACCCCGGGAGAATGTGGGTACTCCCCTGATACGTGCCTTCCTGTCCCGGTTGCGGGGAGGGGGGCGTGGGGGAGGGGGTACTGTCACGCTCCCCAGCTCCCGTGCCACGCTCCCCGGCTCCCCTGCCACGCTCCCCGGCTCCCCTGCCACGCTCCCCGGCTCCTCTGCCAGGCGTCCCCCGCTCCACGGTCTCCATACTCCCTCACCTGCGTCCTCCAGGCAACCCGGTCCCCGGTCCCGGCGCCCATCTGCGATGCTGAGCACTCCTGCCTCCTGTGCACCGCTCCTTGCTCTGGCTTCTGGCACCCGGGCCTCGCGCATGCGCATTAGGGAGCGCGCGCGGTCATTGACCCTCTCTTAAAGGGCCAGTGTCCTCAAACAGGATATTGAGGAATCAGGTACGGGGTATATAGGGGGATCATTTCCAAGTGGGCGGGGCCTGTTCTTCGTGTTTGCTAAGCTAAGAGTCAGGTCTCCTTGTGTTTTGTGCCATACTTACCTATCTCTCTCGTAGAGCCGCTCCTGCCTCGCCAACCGGTCCTGACGATACCCGAACCCCGAACGGTGACTGTCTGCCATCCCGTCAGTTCCTACCATCTCCGATCCCTGTGGTGACCCACCTTCTCGCTCCGTTGGTTCCGGACTCTGCCTGACGTCATCTCGGCCTCCGAACCTGAGCTCCGTCACCCGGACTACCTTCAGAGACCCCGTGGTCCCAGGGACTTCGTCACTCCACTCCTCTGAACGGACTGTCCTGCTACCCGTAGTGCTCCGGCTACCGGGCACCTTGCCCTCGGTGAGGTGTTCAGCCCAGTGGATCCTCCTTCTGGGTCTGCCCGTCCACCTGGTCCTAACAGTAAGAACAGGCCATGGATCCCGCCGAAACACTAGCGGCCCAGCTGGGCACCTTGCAGCAGGAACTCGTACGACAGCGCGAGACCCAGTCCCGCATGCTGGCCTTCATGTCCTCGGTGGATACCCGCCTGAACACGCTGCAAGCAACTGCCACGTCCCTGGCATCTCAGGCTTCTACTGCACAGTCCACGGCCACGGTTCCCGTGGTGGCTACCTCGGAAGCTTCTAAACTCCGCTTGGCCTCTCCACCCCGTTATGCCAGAGATCCCAAGACCTGCAGAGGATTCTTAAATCAGTGCTCTCTCCACTTTAAGCTGCTTCCTCACCTGTTTGCCTCCGACCAAGCCAAGGTGGCGTTTGTGATGTCCCATCTAGAGGGTGAGGCACTGGCCTGGATGAATCCCTTGTGGGAAAAGGAGAACCCTGTAGCCGCTAACATCCAGGACTTCCTGCAGGCGTTTAGAACCACCTTTGACGAACCCAGGCATGCCGCCGCATCCGCCTCATCACTCCTCAGGCTACGTCAGGGGACCATGACGGTGGGGCAGTATGCCATCCGCTTTCGCACCTTGGCCTCAGAATTGGGGTGGAACAATGAAGCCCTCACCGCCGCCTTCTGGGAAGGACTCTCCAGTCGTATTAAGGACGAGCTGGCAGGCCGCGATGTTCCTTCCACACTGGATGCCCTAATTGCACTAGCCACCTGCGTGGACCTCAGATTCCAGGAACGATCCAAAGAGGTGTCCCGCGAGAGACGTCCAATACGGCATTCTTCTCCTCCGCAGAAGCCCGTCGTACCTCAGTCGGCATCGTCTGGCGTCTCTGTCAACGAACCAATGCAGATTGATCGTCTGAGGCAGTCTGACCAATGCCGAGCAGAACGGCTCGCTAAGGGTCTCTGCTTCTACTGCGGAGAGGGCACACACCTGCTACGTTCCTGTCCAGAGAGGCCGGGAAACTCCAAAGCCTAGGGTTGGTAGGAGAGGCCACCCTAGGTGCTGGGACTCTCTCAGACCCGGTTACGTGGACTGTTCAAGTGACAACGGGAGAGACGCGGTTCACGGCCGAGGCGTACCTCGATTCCGGGGCAGCAGGAAATTTCATCCAGCAGGCCACGGTGGACAAGTACCAGGTGCCTGTTACTCCACTCGACAAACCCCTCGTGATTGCCTCTGTAGATGGGAGACCCCTCTCTGACACCATCTCGTGGATCACTAAGCCGGTGGAACTACGTATCGGTGCCCTGCACACCGAGAACATCGCTCTCTACGTCCTCCCACACATGTCTCATCAAATCCTGCTGGGACTCCCCTGGTTACGGACACACGAACCGTCAGTCAGCTGGCGTACTGGTGAAATTACCCGATGGGGCTCCTCTTGCCACGAGAACTGCCTGAAGACCATACAGCCCATCCGACGACCTCCGGTTCCGGAGTCCCTACCAGGACTGCCCTCGGCCTATTGGTCCTTCGCGGACGTCTTTGATAAAAAGGAGTCAGAGGTACTGTCGCCACATCGACCTTACGACTGTGCCATCGACCTACTCCCGGGAACTACACCACCTCGAGGACGGATATATCCTTTGTCCCCTGCTGAAACAAGGGCCATGTCTGCCTACATCACTGAGAACCTGGCAAGGGGATTCATTCGGAGATCCTCCTCTCCTGCTGGAGCAGGCTTCTTCTTCGTTAAGAAGAAAGAGGGCGACCTGCGCCCATGCATTGACTACCGGGGATTGAACCAAATCACCGTGAAAAATAAATACCCCCTGTCGCTCATCCCCGAATTGTTTGATCGGCTTAGAGGAGCTTGTGTGTTTACCAAGTTGGATCTTCGGGGTGCCTACAACCTGGTCCGCATCCGCTCTGGGGATGAATGGAAGACCGCATTCAATACTCGCGATGGGCACTATGAATACTGTGTGATGCCCTTCGGCCTGTGTAACGCTTCAGCAGTCTTTCAGGAATTGGTGAACGACGTGTTCCGGGACCTTCTCTACGTCTGTGTGGTGGTGTATCTGGATGATATCCTGGTCTTCTCTCCGGACCTCCAGACCCACAGAGAGAACGTGCAGCTGGTACTACAAAGACTGAGAGAGAATCGTCTGTACGCAAAGTACGAGAAGTGTGTCTTCGAGCAGTCTTCTCTTCCCTTCCTGGGTTACATAATCTCCGATACCGGTCTGCAGATGGACCCAGAGAAGGTCTCTTCCGTTCTCAACTGGCCCCCTCCTTCCAGACTGAAGGCAATCCAACGGTTTCTTGGATTTGCAAACTATTACCGTCAGTTTATCCCTCACTTCTCTGCCCTGACTGCGCCTCTCTCCGCCTTGACCAAGAAGGGGGCTAATCCAAAGGACTGGTCACCTGCGGCCGACGCCGCGTTTGGCTCCCTGAAACAGGCATTTACTTCCTCTCCTGTGCTCCACCGTCCTGAGTTAAACCGACAGTTCACCTTGGAGGTGGATGCCTCCTCCTCGGGAGCCGGAGCAGTGCTCATGCAGAAGTCATCCTCCGGGAAGATGGTTACTTGCGGTTTCTACTCCAAGAGCTTCTCAGCGCCTGAACGCAACTACACCATCGGTGACCGAGAGCTATTAGCAGTCAAACTGGCTCTGGAGGAGTGGCGCTACCTTCTGGAGGGAGCAGTGTACCCTGTGATCATTTACACGGACCACAAGAACCTGGAATACCTGCGGTCCGCTCAGCGACTGAACCCACGGCAAGCCAGGTGGTCCTTGTTCTTTGCCAGGTTCGATTTTCAGCTCCATTTTCGGCCCGCGGACAAGAATGTGCGAGCAGATGCCTTGTCCAGGTCATTCATGCCCATGGAACAGGAGGAGGAGACATCCCAGCCCATCATCTGCCCAAGTAAAATCATTCCGGTGGCCCCTGTCACCCTGGCCCAGATACCGCCCGGGAAGACCTATGTCTCAGAGATTGACAGGCAAAAAGTGTTGCACTGGGGCCATGCCTCGAAAATAGCCGGCCATGCTGGTCAGAAGAGAACATGGAGTACAATTGTACGTCACTACTGGTGGCCATCCCTTCGCACGGACGTCGCGTCTTTTGTCTCAGCCTGCTCCTCTTGTGCCAGGAACAAGACGCCCAAACACCTGCCATATGGTCGCCTTCTGCCTCTGCCTATTCCCTCCGTTCCGTGGCAACACATTGCAATGGACTTTATTACAGATTTGCCCTTTTCCGCCGGACACACAGTCATATGGGTCGTGGTGGATCGGTTCTCCAAAATGGCTCATTTCGTCCCTATGGCTGGACTGCCCTCTGCCCAGGAACTCGCTGACGCCTACATACACCACATCTTCCGGTTGCATGGCTTTCCATCACACATTGTGTCCGACAGAGGAACTCAGTTTACCTCCCGCTTCTGGAGGGCCCTCTGCAAACATCTGGGAGTGACTCTGGACTTTTCTTCAGCCTACCATCCTCAGTCGAATGGCCAAGTGGAACGAGTCAATCAGATCCTGACCTCCTTCTTACGTCACTACGTTAATACCCATCACGATGACTGGTCCACGCTTCTTCCTTGGGCTGAATTCTCCCATAACCACCACGTCAGTGAGTCCTCCTCCAGCTGTCCCTTCCATGTCGTTTACGGACTTCAGCCTTCCGTCCCATTACCTGTATCCTCTTCCTCAGATGTCCCTGCTGCTGATACTGTAGTCCGTGACTTTACAACAATTTGGGACTCTGTCAAGACGTCTCTTGGACGTGCTTCTCTGCGGATGAAGAGACACGCAGACAAGAGGCGGCTGGATCCTCCGTGTTTCTCTCCAGGAGATCTGGTCTGGCTTGCTTCCAAGTACGTCCGATTGAAGCTTCCATCATACAAGCTGGGTCCTCGCTACATCGGGCCGTTTAAAGTCATCAGCAAGATAAATGAGGTCTCCTACAAGCTGCAGCTCTCGGCCACGATGAGGATACCCAACTCCTTCCACGTCTCCCTGCTCAAGCCGGTTGTCCTTGGTCCCTTCTCCGCTGCTGCTAGTTCTGCTCCTCCTCCTATTGCTGACGATGACATCTATGCGGTAAGGGATATCGTGGCCATGAAGACCGTGCGGGGCCGACAGTTCTTCCTGGTGGACTGGGCTGGGTATGGTCCTGAGGATAGGTCCTGGGAACCCCGGGAGAATGTGGGTACTCCCCTGATACGTGCCTTCCTGTCCCGGTTGCGGGGAGGGGGGCGTGGGGGAGGGGGTACTGTCACGCTCCCCAGCTCCCGTGCCACGCTCCCCGGCTCCCCTGCCACGCTCCCCGGCTCCCCTGCCACGCTCCCCGGCTCCTCTGCCAGGCGTCCCCCGCTCCACGGCCTCCATACTCCCTCACCTGCGTCGTCCAGGCAACCCGGTCCCCGGTCCCGGCGCCCATCTGCGATGCTGAGCACTCCTGCCTCCTGTGCACCGCTCCCTGCTCTGGCTTCTGGCACCCGGGCCTCGCGCATGCGCATTAGGGCGCGCGCGCGCGGTCATTGACCCTCTCTTAAAGGGCCAGTGTCCTCAAACAGGATATTGAGGAATCAGGTACGGGTATATAGGGGGATCCTTTCCAAGTGGGCGGGGCCTGTTCTTCGTGTTTGCTAAGCTAGGAGTCAGGTCTCCTTGTTTCTTGTGCCATACTTACCTATCTCTCTCGTAGAGCCGCTCCTGCCTCGCCAACCGGTCCTGACGATACCCGAACCCCGAACGGTGACTGTCTGCCATCCCGTCAGTTCCTACCATCTCTGATCCCTGTGGTGACCCACCTTCTCGCTCCGTTGGTTCCGGACTCTGCCTGACGTCATCTCGGCCTCCGAACCTGAGCTCCGTCACCCGGACTACCTTCAGAGACCCCGTGGTCCCAGGGACTTCGTCACTCCACTCCTCTGAACGGACTGTCCTGCTACCCGTAGTGCTCCGGCTACCGGGCACCTTGCCCTCGGTGAGGTGTTCAGCCCAGTGGATCCACCTCCTGGGTCTGCCCGTCCACCTGGTCCTAACAATATGCCATGAACGTGGTCCCATTGGTTGTTGAATGAGGAAATAAAGCGAACCTTAGGCTCAGCAGGCTTTGTTTTGTTAGGATTAAACCGCAGGAGGAGTTCGTCTCTCGAAGCCACTTTAGCACGACTATAGGCCTTTTTTATGGATCTGGTACTATAACCCCTCTCCCTGAACCTGTCACGCATCTCATCAGCCCGGCCCTCAAATGTATCCATCTCTTAGCAAATCCGTTTAAGGCGGATGAATTGCCCAGTAGGAATAGCATTAATGGTGGGTTGTGGATGGCTGGAAGAAGCATGTAACAGGGCATTCACAGAAGAGGGTTTCCGATAAATATCAGTAGTCAACAGACCCTGATCATTAATAGAGATACCAATATCCAAAAAATTAACCCTAGTCGGATCAGCATGACAAGTAAGATAGATGTTATATGGGTTGGAGTTCAAGTGGCGCACAAAGCCCTCAAGTTCCGGGGCGGTCCCCCCCAGATGACAAAGATGTCATCAATGAAGCGGAGCCAGCACTGCACATGGGAGCTAGCCGGCACGCCGTCGCCGACAACCTCCCTCTCCCAGTAGCCTAGGAAGAGGTTTGCGTACGATGGCGCGCAAGCTGCCCCCATCGCAGTGCCGCGCCGCTGGAGGAAGAACCGCTCACCGAAAGTGAAGGCATTGTGCGTCAGTACGAACTCCAACAGTTCCAAGATCAGGTGTTGTAATGGTGGTGCCCAGTTGCTCATACGCAAGAAATACTCTACTGCCTGTAGGCCATGTTCATGACAGATGTTTGTATATAAGGTCTCAACATCCAGAGTCGCCAGCGACATCCCACGCTCAACCGTCAAACCGTTTATCCTCCTAAGGACGTCCGAAGTGTCTCTAACATGGGAGGGCAGCGTCTCAACCAAAGGTTGGAGATAGAAGTCAATAAATTTGCATACTGCATCGCATAGCCCTCTGATGCCAGAGACAATCGGACGTCCAGGAGGAACCCGAGGGTTTTTATGTATTTTAGGTAAGAGGTAGAACGTGGGTGTCACCGGCATATCCGGAAGGAGACCATCATATACCTTTTTGGTAATAGTACCTGAGGCAAGAGCATACTCGAGTATAAGAGTCAACTGGGTTAGGAAGGCATTGGTCGGATTAGAGGGGAGCATCTGATAAAAGTCTGTATTTCTTAATTGCTTATATACCTCACGCTCATACATGGCAGAAGGCCAGACCACCACGTTACCCCCCTTGTCCGCCGGTTTAATAACTACTCCCTCTAGTTTCCTCAATTCCTCGAGGGCTCGCTGATGTTTAACAGACAAGTTATTACTACTTGCTCTCCTAGAGAGAGATCTCAAGTCTCCCATAACCAGGTCATGGAAGACTTGGACCTGGGGACACAGCGAAAGCGGGGGGAACGTGGTGGAGCGCGGGTATAAGTATGTAGGAAAGATGTTAGCCAACTCACCAGATGCCTGTCCCTCTAGTTCTTCAAGTGTCCGTATAGCCTCCTCCTCAATCTCGACAGTGCAGGGATTCAATCCAGGTTTTCTAGAGTGTATTTTATGGAGAACCAGCTTCCTGAGGAACAGGTTCAGGTCTTTAGCAACTGTAAAAAGATCGAAATTACAATCAGGTACAAAGGTAAGACCTAGTTTTAGGACCTCAACCTGGTCAGCAGATAGCTGGATTTGAGAAAGGTTAATCACCTCCAGTTGGTTAGAATTGCCCCTCTTCGGGATAGCTCCCAAGGTAGATTTTCCAAGATCATCTTCATACTTCATGGTAGTAATGGCATTCATCTATTCCTAGGTCTTGCTGGCTATTGTTTTTAGATGTTACCATAAAGTTTAATTTTGGTCTGATCACTCTACATTAGTTTGATCTCTAAGTTACGATGCTTCTCTAGTGGCTGTTTGGTGTATTGCAAGTAGACTGTTCTAGCTAAAGTCTGCTTTTTTTCAACTATCTTCTTATTGTGTATAATGAAAAGCCACTGTAGTTCAGAAAAGCTTTTTTTCTGACATTCAGGTCTTAAATCATTCTTGGTCTACTGGGCTGTAGCTTGGTATTAATAGAATCTATAATTTTCCACTTCTTGATCAGAGTTGGAACAGAACTGATTGCCATTTTCACATCTTTGGAAATCTTGTTCCATCCTTTTTCCCAATTTAAAAAGTTGAAATACATTTGCATGTACGTGTGTTATGACACTGTTCTTGCTATTTCTATGCTTCATTAACCAGCATAGTCAACGAAGTCTGGATGAAATGCACAGAGGTTTCTAAAGAGCTAATCAGATAAGAATTATGTTCTAATAGATGCTCTTCATTGGCATCCAAACGTGTGCGCCGACCTAACGGAGGGGTAAATACTTATGGTTAGGTAGTTATTATAAAGGCAAATGTATTCTTGATTTCTTGTCACTAATTGCATTGAACAATATATAGTCCGACTCTTGGGTAAATATTTGTGGTTAGGTAGTTATTATAAAGGTAGATATTTTCTTGATTTCTTGTCACTAATAGCAGTAACACATAGTCAGGCTCTCCTCAGACCATTTAGACAGGTCATATCCACACATTCATAATATTTTACCATGCAGTAAATACAGGTAGGATAGACTGAAGGTTTAATGGCACTTTAATCACTAATGATACAACCAGAAATTCACAATGGTATGTTCATTGGAGGAAAGATTAAATCAGTGCCATACTTGTGCATGCACTAAACACACAGATTCTGCAAATCTGATTTATATGAATGAATGGGGTATTCCCAAAATTCTGGAACAAATCTTGTGTTTTTCCTGCACTAACAAGTACTTACTAATGCATTGTGAATATATGATATTTCTCATGAAAGGTGATTCCCATCATTACATTTATAGCCTATTCAAAAGATTAGAGACTGACTGCCAGGAAACTACTGATCCCATAAACGGGGCTTTCGAACTGTTAATCTAAAGGTCCAGTCACACTAAGCAACTTACCAGCGATCCCAACAACGATAGGGATCGCTGGTAAGTTGCTAGGAGGTTGCTGGTGAGCTGTCACACTGCGACGCTCCAGCGATCCCACCAGCAACCTGACCTGGCAGGGATCGCTGGAGCGTGGCTACACGAGTTGCTGGTGAGCTCACCAGCAACCAGTGACCAGCCCCCAGTCTCCTAGTTACAGCACACATCAGGTTAATTAACCCGATGTGTGCTGCAGCTAAATGTGCACAGAGCAGGGAGCAGCGCACACTGAGCGCTGGCTCCTTGCTCTCCTAGTTACAGCACACATCGGGTTAATTAACCTGATGTGTCCTGCAGCTAGCTACATGTGCACAGAGCAGGGAGCAGTGCACACTGCTTAGCGCTGGCTCCCTGCTCTCCTAGCTACAGCACACATCGGGTTAATTAACCTGATGTGTCCTGCAGCTAGCTACATGTGCACAGAGCAGGAGCCGGCAGCACAGGCAGTGAGAGCGGAGGAGGCTGGTATCAAAGGTAAATATCGGGTAACCAAGGACAGGGCTTCTTGGTTACCCGATGTTTACATTGGTTACCAGCCTCCGCAGAAGCCGGCTCCTGCTCACTGCACATTAGTTGTTGCTGTCTCGCTGTCACACACAGCGATCTGTGCTTCACAGCAGGACAGCAACAACTAAAAAATGGCCCAGGACATTCAGCAACAACCAACGACCTCACAGCAGGGGCCAGGTTGTTGCTGGATGTCACACACAGCAACATCGCTAGCAACGTCACAAAAGTTGTTCGTTACCAGCGATGTTGCTAGCGATGTTGCTTAGTGTGACGGGGCCTTAAGTGGAGCTGTGGCTGTAAACGCGAACATTAATTCTCTAAGGAACTGCTGGAAAAAGCCAGTGTTGTACTCTATCTTTGGCAATTCCATAGAGAAATAATAAATTAGTGGCATCCAATTCTCATGATGAGAGGAGTTCCAACAAATTCACTATGAGGTTCTGCAAAATTGCAACTTTTTACCTGTTGACAACAATATGTGATAAGTTACCATTTGCTGGGGGCCCAACAATTATGGGTCGCACCGTGTTTCATTCAAAGTCTATAGTATGGAAGGAATAATGAGTTCATCAATATTAAGTAGTCCCATAAACTAAGTTACAAAAATATGTACAGCAGCACTCTGAAAGGCTAAAATATGTAAACATGAAATATAGGAATTATGGCACTGCATTACTGCTACTGGAAAAAATGAGATACTTACCGTATTTTTCGGACTATAAGACGCACCGGACCATAAGACGTACCCTGGTTTTAGAGAAGGAAAATAGGAAAATAAAATTTTAAGTAAAAAATTTGGTCATGACACACTTATGGGGCGAGGATCTGCTGCTGACACACTTTTATGGGGGTAATGTCCCCAAATTCTCTAGTAAGGTACCCCATCCTGGTAATGATTGTCCTGCCTTGTGTATAATCCCCATCCTTATATTTATTTATATATATATATATATATATATATATATATATATATATATATATATATATATATATATATGTGTGTGTATATGTATGTATGTATGTATGTGTGTGTGTGTGTCCCTCATCCCGCTATAGGTCTCTCATCCTGCTATAGGTCCCCCATCATCCTCCTATATGTCCCCCATCATCCTGCTATTTGTCCCCCATCATCCTGCTATTTGTCCCCCATCATCCTGCTCTATGTGCCCCATCATCCTGCTCATATGTGCCCCATCATCCTGCTCGTATGTGCCCCATTATCCTGCTCATGTGCCCCATTATCCTGCTCATATTTGCCCCATCATCCTGCTCACATGTGCCCCATCATCCTGCTCATATGTACCTCATCATCCTGCTCATATGTGCCCCATTATCCTGCTCATATGTACCCCATCATCCTGCTCATATGTACCCCATCATCCTGCTCACATGTGCCCCATCATCCTGCTCATATTTGCCCCATCATCCTGCTCACATGTGTCCCATCATCCTGCTCACATGTGCCTCATCATCCTGCTCACATGTGCCCCATCATCCTGCTCATATGTTCCCCATCATCCTGCTCACATGTGACCCATCATCCTGCTCATATTTGCCCCATCATCCTGCTCACATGTGCCCCATCATCCTGCTCACATTTGCCCCATCATCCTGCTCACATGTGCCCCATCATCCTGCTCATATTTGCCCCATCATCCTGCTCACATGTGCCCCATCATCCTGCTCATATTTGCCCCATCATCCTGCTCATATTTGCCCCATCATCCTGCTTATATTTGCCCCATCATCCTGCTCATATGTGCCCCATCATCCTGCGGAACACACATAAAAAAAATAAAATAAACATTTATATTCACCTTTCCTCGCTCCACGCAGCGTCGCTCCTCCTCCGTCTGTGCCGGAAGCGCTGTGTGGAGCCGGCCACGCTCCCTGCTGCATCGCGATCTCCTTCTGTCAGTGCCGGCGATGCTGTGTGGACACGTGCGCACAGCGATGACGTCATTGCTGTGAGCCCCGTTAGTCTCTACACAGCGCGGCAGGCAATCAGGAGGACATCGCGGTGCTGCGGGAAACGGTGAGTAATGTGCACTGATTCACTGCACCCCGCGCTGATGATGATGTGCGGGGAGCAGTGAATACAGCCGCACATGATCACTCCTGGCTGTAGTTGCCAGGGGTGATCACGGCTGGCTGTTTACTTCGCGCGCGTCCCCGCTCATCACCCCGCCCACCTGTCAGCGCTGAGAGATGGGCGGGAGGATGGGCGTGCATATGTAATGAGCGGGCCCACGTGGTCACGGCAGGCGCTGCTGCTGCCTGCTCGTGCCCCCGATGACCCGCTCCACCGCAGCACCCTCATTCCCCACAGCCATGCCTTACATTCAGACCATTAGACGCACCCCCCACTTTCCCCCAACATTTGGGGGAAAAAAAGTGCGTCTTATGGTCCGAAAAATACGGTAGTTTACAAATTGGCCAATTTGTGGAAGCCCAACAGCCAATGACCAGGCGTACCTCTCTTTGTCGGGACCCTATCTAATAGGCCTCTATCCATGTTAACAAACCTACAAGTGTCGCGGGCGGGGAGGAGGGTGTCAGCACACCGCGCTCACCCCTTCTGCTCGGGTCCGGCAGCTGCTCAGTGGTGGCTCGAGCGGTGGGCCGGATCCCGGGGTTTCTCGAGCGACACTCCTCGCCCGTGAGTGAAAGGGGGTTGTTGGGTGTGGGGATTGTTATAGTTCGTGACGCCACCCACGGTTGTGGTGATTGCACCACCGCTGCTCAGTATGGGGGTCCCGGGGATGGTGATGCGGAGCAGCCAGGTGTTGTGTTGTCCCTCCGTGGGTAGGGGCTGGTGATCCCGGGGCCCGGTGATGAGATGTAAAGTGTAGGGCCTGGAGGGCGCAGGGACGCGGGGGCAGCGCTGTGCCTTGCGGCACTATGGTACTCACTCAGCCTGACACACGGACACAGTTTGTACGGTAAACCAACGGCTGGTAGGACGGTCCCACAGACGGCTGCACCTGCACTCCCAGTAGGTGACGGTGATGTCCCTCTTCCTTTCACCTGTGTTGACTGATGGTAGCGGTGGATTCCCTCCGGTTACCCGCTCCCCGGCTGCAATCTGGGCCGGAGGAGTTCTACACTTTGCCCGCAGGCGCTGGCCCTGAGAAACTGGTGCCGTGGCGGTGGCGGTGTCTCTCCAATACGGGTTGGGCTGTTGCCTTCAATCGGGACTTGGTTGTTGGGGGATCTGCGTCCCCGTCACTGACGGATTTGGCAAATCTGGCGACTCCTAGCCTTGCCGGGGTCCGAGAGGCCCCTGCCCTGGTGCTGACTGTCCTTTGGAACACTGCTCCAGACCACCGGGCACACAGCCAACGGGGTCCTTCCAGGAACTTCCAAACGGTCCCCCTCCAGACAGTCACCGCCGTTGCTGACCTTGCTGTTCTGGCCCTCACAAGCTGGACCCTTCAGGCTGTCTTTCTCTTCTGTTACTTTGCTTGCTTTTCCTCCTTTACTACTTTCCTTCCTTCACTTTCACTTAGTTGTTTACTTTTGCCCTGTCTAGACTACTCCTCCACTCCTTCCACTTCCTCCTCCCTGACTAGACTCCTCACTCAAGCTCTCCCTGGGCTCTTCCCTGAGCTGTCTCCGGAGCTCATCTGCCTGGTTACTTCCTGCCTCCAGAGCTGTGAGCTCCTTGGTGGGAGGAGCCAACCGCCTGGCCCACCCCCTGGTGTGCATCATCAGACTCCTGGAGGAAGGCAACAAGGATTTCTGGTTAGCTGTGATGTGCCTACCTGGAGTGTGGGGTGTGGTGGTGTTGTGACCTGTGTCCCCTGGCTTGCCCAGGGCGACACATTCCCCCTTAGCAAAATGCAGACCGTCCGCGGGCTGCCGTCCTACACCGGTTTTATTTTTCTGTAAAAAGGGGATAACAGGGTTAAGCAAAACATAAATACATTTTTAATCAAAAACTCTTCCCAAGACGGGAGGCACATTTACTTAAACGTTGCAACGGTATACGGTCACGGTTTCCGCTCTCTCCCACCCAAGCAACCTGGCCCTGATGCTGCCCCTAAAACCCAGGCAGCACCCCTTGACCCACAGTCCAGCACAAGTTACCCGAGCGGGATCTGTCCTTCCCCTCCAGAGGGTGGCCACCGGTTCCTTTGGTGGCTGGGCCCTGGCCTGCTCTGCTCAGGGCCCTCCCTCCAACCTGCCTCTCCGGAGACGGTATAGCGGAAACGGTAACGGTACCCAACATATTTACAAGCCACTTAACGTTTGTGGTGCCCTGCAAGTTCACGGGCTTGTCCATGGATAGTTCCCATGCATATAAACTTTAAACGGTCCCCACGGGGACAACGGTGCCGGCTCCTGCCGGTTCAATCACAAGGCAAATCTGGTGAAGTACTCGGTATCATTTCACTTATCATTCTTTCAACAACTTTTTCAAAACTTTTTCAAACAAACTGCAACACTCTTACATTTGCGGACCCCTTTCATTCAGAAACGGTCTCCCTGTACCTAAGTGGGGGTCTACCTAGGTTGGAACGGGTGGACCTTCGGGGCCCGGTGTCAGTGGTGCTAGACAGTGGGGTAGAGGGAACAATCGGTTCCTCCTCCCTGCTATAGTGTGGAGCAGGCGGAGGTGCAGGGGGGCTGGGTACAGGTTCATCCCTGGGCACCGGCACTGGTTCTGGCTCACGGTTGACCGCTTCCACTACTTCTTCATCCACGGGTTGTGGGAACAGTATCACTGGAAGAATCACCGCGCCGTCCTGTGTAGGCCAGTCTGCTGGGAAGTCACCCATTACAGTGTGGATTACCTCTGCTGCCTTCTCCACTGGTGGAGGAACCGGTACTTCAGCCTCTGCCTTCAGCGCTGGGGGGCATTTTTTTAGATGGTCCTGGGAAACTGTGGCTAGGGTGTCCCCTTGGTCACGACTGATCTGGTAAGTCTTCCCGTCTCCCCATTCTGTGGGTTGTATGACATAAGGGACTTGCTCCCACTGATCATCCAGCTTGTGGGTTTTCCTCTTCCGTTTCAGCACCACATCCCCTGGCTGGAAAGGACCTGCGGGCGCCTTCTGGTTGAACCGGTGCTCCTGCTGCTCTCGACTTCGACTGAGGTTTTTCTCCACATACTCCTGGATTTGCCGGTACTGTGCCCTCCTCCGACATTCCCACTCTGCCGTTGAGGGGAGTGCTTCCGGGGCTTCCAACCCCATCTCCAGATCCACCGGCAGGCGGCCAGGCCGAGCCCTCATCAGATACGCTGGGGTGCACTTCGTCGAGCTGGACGGGATATTATTATACATGTCGACCAAGTCAGGTAGCTTTTCCGGCCACATGTTCCGTTCTTCCAGCGGTAGCGTCTTGAGGAGCCCCAGGACCAAGTGATTCATTTTCTCGCACATGCCGTTGGTTTGGGCGTGGTACGGAGTGGTCCGGATCTTCTTGCAGCCGTACAACTGGCAGAATTCGTGAAACACCTCTGCTTCAAAAGCCGGGCCTTGGTCAGTCAGCACCTTCTCGGGGTACCCATGGGGTCGGCAGAAATAAGCCTGGAACGCTCGAGCAGCGGATCGACCAGTTAGGTCCTTAACGGGGACTACCACCATAAATCTTGAGTAGTGGTCTACCATGGTCAATGCGTAGGTGTACCCACTTCGGCTAGGGGTGAGCTTGACATGGTCCAGGGCGACCAGCTCCAGCGGCTGATGGGTGACTATGGGATGTAACGGTGCCTTCTGGCTAGTCTCGTCCTTTCTCCTCAGTGTACAAGGACCACACTCTCGACACCAGGCTTCCACCGATTCACGCATCCCACTCCAATAGAACCGCTCCCTCAACAGCATCTCCAGCTTCTTCCACCCGAAGTGGCCAGCACCATCATGGTATGCCCGCAGGACAGTAGCGACCTCAGCTTGAGGAACGATCAACTGGCATATCTTCTCATGGGTCTTCGGGTTGATCAGCTCACGGTACAGCCTCCCTTGGTGTAGGTAAAGCCGTGTTCGTTCTTTCCACAAGCGTTGAGCTTCGGCTGGAGCGGCAGGGTCTATTCCCATAGCACCTTGTTCCACCAGAGTCTTGACAAGGTGGACAGCCGGCGCTTGGTCCTGGGCGTCCTGCCACTCTTGACTGGGCCGCGGGTCCAGATCCACCCTTTGCTGACAGACTTGTACCCTCTCAGTAGGCAGCTGGTGAAACGCAGGCAACTCGATCTCCTCGAGGTCGTCATCCTCGCACCCCTCTTCTGACAAATGGGGCATCCGGGAGAGTGCATCTGCATTTATGTTGACACGACCAGCTCGGTACTTTATGGTGAAATCATAGTTGGCTAGCCGGGCTACCCACCGCTGCTCCAGCGCGCCCAACTTGGCCGTGTTCAGGTGAGTCAGCGGGTTGTTGTCCGTAAACGCTGTGAATTTGGCTGCCGCCAAGTAGTGGCGGAACCGCTCCGTGATAGCCCACACCAACGCCAATAGCTCAAGCTTGAAGGAGCTATAGTTCTCAGGGTTCCTTTCGGTCGGCCGGAGTTTTCGGCTAGCGTAGGCAATCACCTTCTCCTTTCCATCCTGGACCTGGGATAGGACCGCTCCTAGCCCCACATTACTGGCGTCCGTGTGGAGGATGAACGGGCTCCCATAGTCAGGGTACGCCAGGACCTCTTCTCCGGTCAAGGCCGCCTTCAACTGGCAAAAGGACTCCTCATGCTTGTCCTCCCACGACAGTGGGGCCCCAATGGGTCTACCACCTTTGGTCTGTCCCACGAGGAGATCTTGCATGGGGGCAGCCATCTTCGTGTATCCCTTTATAAAGCGCCGATAGTACCCCACCAGACCCAGGAACTGCCTTACTTCCCTCACTGTAGTTGGTCTCGGCCAGCTCTGGATGGCAGTAATCTTCTCAGGGTCGGGGGCGACACCATCCGCACTCACCACATGCCCTAGATACTGCACTCTGGGTTTCAGCAGGTGGCATTTTGAGGGCTTCAACTTCATCCCGTACTGGGCAAGGGACGCGAACACCTCGGCCAGGTGCTCCAGATGGGCTTCATACGTCTGGGAATAAACAATCACATCATCCAAATACAGCAGGACGGTCTCGAAGTTTAAATGTCCCAGACAGCACTCCATCAACCGTTGGAAGGTCCCAGGGGCATTGCACAGCCCAAACGGCATGCTATTGAATTCGCAGAGTCCCATCGGGGTGGTGAAGGCGGTCTTCTCCCGGTCCTCTGGGGCCACGGCCACTTGCCAGTATCCGCTGGTGAGGTCAAGGGTCGAGAAGTAGTTTGCGGTTCTCAGTGCAGCCAAAGACTCTTCAATACGAGGTAAGGGATAGGCATCTTTATGGGTTATCTGGTTGATCTTCCGGTAGTCCACACACATCCGCATGGTACCATCCTTCTTCTTGACCAGTACCAACGGAGCGGCCCAGGGACTACAGCTGTCCCGAATAACCCTTGCCTCCTTCATATTCCTCAACATATCTTTGGCACACTGGTAATGTGCAGGGGGAATAGGTCTATACCTCTCTTTGATAGGGGGATGTTCACCTGTGGGAATGTGGTGTTGAACCCCCTTGATCCGCCCAAAGTCTAGGGGGTGCTTACTGAAAACCTGTTCGTACTCCTGCACCACCCTGTGTACCCCGGCCCTGTGATGTGTAGGGGTATCATCAGTGCCTACATGTAGCTGTTGGTGCCACTCCTTTGTGTCCCCCTGGGGTGGGGAAGTGCTGGGGGTAGGTGGGAGTGTGGATGGACTGGCTTCCTGGATAGTGTGAGGGTCCAGGGTGAGCAGCTTGGCAATGGTGGCATACCGGGGGAGCCTGACTTCTTCCTCCCCACAATTCAACACTCTCACGGGCACTCTCCCTTTCTTCACATCTACCACCCCTCGGGCGGCCACTACAGTGGGCCAGTGCTCGGAGGGCATGGGCTCCATCATCGCAGGGTAGTCACGCCCCTGAGGCCCTACTGCTGCCCTACACCAGATCATCATCTCACTCCTAGGGGGCACAGTCAATGGAGCAACATCCATCACTCTCACTCCACCAATCTCCCCTCCTGTTGAGCTTACATGCTGGCGGTACATCAGGGCGCGGATCTCACGCTGCACAGCCCTCTGCCGGCTCCCCGCCGTTGTGGCGGCTAGCTGTTGCAATAGGTTCAACACATCAGCCATGCAGTGTTCCATCACATTGGTTCCCAGCACTATTTTCGGGTTATGATCACTGGGTTCATTCATGATCACAATCATACCCTGGTGTTGCAGTTCAGCTTGCCCCACTGTCATAGCCACTTGTTTATACCCCACCTGGGTCAATGGAAGTCCATTAGCGGCAATCAAATTTATACTATTGTCTGGAGGCGCCAGCTCGTCTGTGGCCCAATACTGCCGATACAACGTGTACGGTATGGTAGTTACCTGTGATCCAGTGTCCAAGAGAGCCATCACTGGTATGCCGTCCACAGCCACAGGGATGATAGGGCGGGCCCCGACATATCGGTCTCGCCAGTCCGGGGGGCCCACGGTGTTCTACTCCTGAGGATTGGCCCGGGGCCCCAGGGGTTGCTCGTTTAACGGGCACTGTCGGTAATAATGGCCCGGCTTACGGGACTTGTAGCAGATTGGAGGTCTGCTCCGCGGGTTGTTAGCGCTTCTCCGCTGCATCCAGGGAACATCTTCGGGACTGTCAGCAAGCTGTATCTGCGCTGGAGGCTGAGATCTGGTCAGAGGTTGTAGCGCAGCAAGGATCTTGGCAAGGTCTCCGTCCAGGCGACGGACCTGGGCTGCCAGTTCTTCCACGGTGCTGCTCGGGGCTGCAGGTATTAAGGAGGTTGGTTTGGCTGGGGCCGCCACAACGGGAGCTGTCTCAACGGGCCACGGGACGGGTTCCAGGACTTCAGCAGCTGGGGGCTGTAGTGCCTTGATAGCCCGCTCCTTTAACACAGCAAAGTCCACATCAGGGTGTTCCAGGGCCCACAGCCGGAGTGGTTTACGATCCTCAGGGGACCTCATCCCCTGCGCAAATTGCTCCACTAACATCTTGTTGCTATCCGCCTCGTTAATAGAGTTCACCCGCTTCAGCGTGCGGAGGGCGGTCTGCAGACGTAGAGCATAGTCCCGAATGCTATTGTAATACTATTGTATGTTCTGAGGATTTCGATAGCGTTAGGGCAATGACAACCAGAGACGAGTTCTTGGTACAAGATGTTTATAATATGTAACCACGGTAGGTACAGAACGGAACAAACACAGCAGAACAAACACACGAAATACTTTCCCGAAACGGAGCGAAGGGAATTCCCGGGGCCACGCACCGGACTCCCCCAGGGAGACCACCAGAGCGAACCCCTATACAGGGACTGTCCGGCAATCACCCCGGAAGGCCTAAATGCGCAGCAGCCGGGACACAAGGGGCAAGTGGTAAAGTCCAGGAGTGTCCGTACGGGATAATAGTCCAGAGTAGTTACAAACCGGAAGGAACCAGGCAGAAGTGCTGACCACAGACGGCAGACGGAGTCCAGGCACAGCTTGAAGAAACCGGGTATGGTCCAGAGTCGGTCGGTATTCTTTCAGGAGGATCCAAAGGCAATCAGGAATTAGAAGCAGCAAGGCAGGAGCACACAGCAAGCAGTATACTCAGGCACTGGACTAGGCTTAGAGGCGGCCTTTTAAGCAGCTGGACAGGAAGTAGGGCAACAGAACAGTAAACTCCATGTTAACCGAGGGCAAGCTCTTGTCAAAAGAGAACTGGAAAACCCGGAAACCTGACAGCTATCTCCAGCTCGTTGCCGGCACTGGTAAAACTGCATCCTCAGCTCAGCTTCAGTCCGGGTCTCGAAGGCAGTCTGTAGCTTCTCGAAGATGGTGGCTACAGAGAGCCAGTCCCCCTCGGCCCAGGTCTCCGCCTCCTGCTCCGCCGCACCGGTTAACTGGCCTAGCACTATCGCTGCACGTTGCTTATCAGTCAGGGGATACAGCTCTAGCAACGGGTTAAGCTTTTTCCGGAAGGCCTGTAGGGCATCCGGTTTCCCGTCATACCGCGGTAGCCAGGCAGCTCCGGGCGCATAGGGCAAGGAGAATGGCATGACCTGAGCAAACGCGGGGGCCGCGTCACCTCCCGCCGGTACGACCGGGACCTGGGCAGGCCCATTCCCATCCGCGGGTGCCGCTGCGGCTGCGACCACCGCTCCTCCAGCGGCTCCGTCGGGCGCAGACATCTTGTTTCCATCCCCCTTAGCTCTTTCCGGCCCCTCCTCTCTCGGGGCGGGGTTTTGGCCTTCGCGCCTCTACTGCTCGAGAAGACGCTCGAGCGGGAACTTTTCGCGCCAAAGATGGCGGCTTCTGAAATTTTTCTGCCGGATGCCTCCGGCGGTAACAAGGCGCACCTCTACCTGACGGCAGAGCGGTAAGATCCTGTTCGTGACGCCAAGTTGTCGCGGGCGGGGAGGAGGGTGTCAGCACACCGCGCTCACCCCTTCTGCTCGGGTCCGGCAGCTGCTCAGTGGTGGCTCGAGCGGTGGGCCGGATCCCGGGGTTTCTCGAGCGACACTCCTCGCCCGTGAGTGAAAGGGGGTTGTTGGGTGTGGGGATTGTTATAGTTCGTGACGCCACCCACGGTTGTGGTGATTGCACCACCGCTGCTCAGTATGGGGGTCCCGGGGATGGTGATGCGGAGCAGCCAGGTGTTGTGTTGTCCCTCCGTGGGTAGGGGCTGGTGATCCCGGGGCCCGGTGATGAGATGTAAAGTGTAGGGCCTGGAGGGCGCAGGGACGCGGGGGCAGCGCTGTGCCTTGCGGCACTATGGTACTCACTCAGCCTGACACACGGACACAGTTTGTACGGTAAACCAACGGCTGGTAGGACGGTCCCACAGACGGCTGCACCTGCACTCCCAGTAGGTGACGGTGATGTCCCTCTTCCTTTCACCTGTGTTGACTGATGGTAGCGGTGGATTCCCTCCGGTTACCCGCTCCCCGGCTGCAATCTGGGCCGGAGGAGTTCTACACTTTGCCCGCAGGCGCTGGCCCTGAGAAACTGGTGCCGTGGCGGTGGCGGTGTCTCTCCAATACGGGTTGGGCTGTTGCCTTCAATCGGGACTTGGTTGTTGGGGGATCTGCGTCCCCGTCACTGACGGATTTGGCAAATCTGGCGACTCCTAGCCTTGCCGGGGTCCGAGAGGCCCCTGCCCTGGTGCTGACTGTCCTTTGGAACACTGCTCCAGACCACCGGGCACACAGCCAACGGGGTCCTTCCAGGAACTTCCAAACGGTCCCCCTCCAGACAGTCACCGCCGTTGCTGACCTTGCTGTTCTGGCCCTCACAAGCTGGACCCTTCAGGCTGTCTTTCTCTTCTGTTACTTTGCTTGCTTTTCCTCCTTTACTACTTTCCTTCCTTCACTTTCACTTAGTTGTTTACTTTTGCCCTGTCTAGACTACTCCTCCACTCCTTCCACTTCCTCCTCCCTGACTAGACTCCTCACTCAAGCTCTCCCTGGGCTCTTCCCTGAGCTGTCTCCGGAGCTCATCTGCCTGGTTACTTCCTGCCTCCAGAGCTGTGAGCTCCTTGGTGGGCGGAGCCAACCGCCTGGCCCACCCCCTGGTGTGCATCATCAGACTCCTGGAGGAAGGCAACAAGGATTTCTGGTTAGCTGTGATGTGCCTACCTGGAGTGTGGGGTGTGGTGGTGTTGTGACCTGTGTCCCCTGGCTTGCCCAGGGCGACACACAAGTAATGGGCAGGTAGGTACCAGCTAAATGAAAACACTCTGGCTAAAGGCGGAGTGCTCAGCCAGAAGAGTATGGAATACTAATATAAAAAGACTGACCAGCACATCCACTAGGTGTGAAGGGGTGCACACTGAAAATTCAACAAAGTTATAAAAATATGTACAGCAGCACTCTGAAAAGCTAAAATATGTAAACATGAAATATAGGATTTTGGCACTGCATTACTGCTATTGGAAAAAATGAGATACTTGTATTACAAATTGGCCAATTTGTGTAAGCCCCACAGCCATCGACAAGGTAGGATCCAGCTAAATGAAAACGTTCTGGCTGAAGGGCGGAGTGCTCAGTCAGAGTGCTGCTGTACATATTTTTGTAACTTTGTTGAATTTTCAGAGAGCACTGGTTCAGACGCATAAACTAAGGTCTCGTGACCACAGTTCTCATAATTGGAGAGGGCCTTTGGACTCCGCATCCTATCATCTTTACTGAAAGCAGGTGATAACTTGCAATCTTGGTACAAATTCTCTAAGCATCTACCATAAATGCCTTTTGTACCTTGGTTTTATAAAAAAAACCTCTCTTGTCATAAAATACAAGACTGAACTTGCACTGTGACTTTTTTATAATATGCACTTTATTATTTTTTTTATAACATACACTTTTTTTAAAAAAATGTTTTTTTTTTAATGCAGCTCGCAATATTAACAGTTTCATTCTGGTTGCCATGGCTCCGTACATTGATATTTACACATCTCATCTATAATGTTATATGGTATATTATACATTATTGTATCAAGTACAGTAGAGGAGGCATTCATAAATAACCAATGCACTAGGATGAAAACATCAATTGTTTATATTACTTAGATTCAGATACCTGGAAAAGGAGGTAAAATAGAAAAATATATTTTATTACAATGTGACTAGTAGAAAACCACAATATAAATATATATGATTTATCATGTTAATTTTTTATAGAGTATTACAGTTTCGGGCGATAAAAAGCATTCATTCTATGATGAAAAGTCATTAATAGGAGCCTTTATTATCTACATTAGTGGATATCTAAATTGCACAGATGCACAGCTCTGATAACTATACTGTAACTCTAAATCCCTCAAATACATTAGAATAATATCAGTATTAATGGGTTTAGCCAACAACCTGATGTACCAAATTGTTCGGTTTATAAGAGTCACCGTATTATAAGACGCACCCCAAATTTAGAGGAGGAAAATAGGAAAAATATTTTTTAATGTTAACATGAGGGTCCATTTTATAATCCTAGTGTGTCTTAATCCCAATACCTACTAATAGGGAGGAGCGGCAGTGGTGGTGCGGCTCAGGAAAGTCACAAATGGCAGGGTCAGTAATGCTGCGGGCTGGGAGAAAGGGGTGTTGCATCTCATGAGAGTCAGTGGATTGAGGTTTAGCGATACTGTGGCCTTGGGGGTGTCACGGCGGGCGCCATTGATCTGCTGGCGTGCTTCGGGGGCGTCACTGCAGTGGAGCGACTTAGGAGGATCACACTATGAAGTGTTGGGATGTTGCTGCGCCGGCGAGCACCTGAACTGACTGCGTGCTTCATTGAATCGCCCGCTGTTGATATGATGGACTTCAAGAAAATGGCCGGGGAGGAGGCGCATGCTCAGAAAGGCCATTTTCTTGAAGTCTATTGCATCAGTCTGTGCACGCGCCACCTGCACGGCATTTGGTTGAAGTTCATTGAGTCAACCACAGGTGATTCAATAGATCCCGCTGTCTGATCAGGTGCCCGTTGCAACACTACAGTGACACACTCAGTATCGCCGATCCAACCTCCTATGACCCCGCTCCACCATCGCCGCCCTGGTAAGCCATATCCACATTATAAGATGCACCCCCTTTTATCCCCATTTTTTGGGAAAAAAATGCGTCTTACAATCTGGAAAATACAGTAAATGGGAGACCCAGGAGATTTATTGTGGCAGGAAATATTGATCTGTTATGTCCGATTCTGGAGTGCTTATGAAATTGTTGCCCAGATATAAGCCTGATGCCAGACATGGATGGTGATGGCTCTCCCATAAAGAATGCAGAAATTCTAAGGTGAGCGAGTGCTCTTATGTACTGAAGAGGCAGCTGTAGCTGACAGCCATCTGGCGGGCTTAACTCTTCATGTGCTAGCAGTAAGTAAATAAAACGTAAAGTATATTAAAAAATATAACTTTTTATCATACAATAAAAAAAATCTTTTTTATTATACAATCAAAAGCATGGGCATTAACATTGAACATGGCACCTTTTGCAGTTACAACAGTTTAAACTCTTAGAATATATTTTTGTGTGTAGTGGGGAATATTGGCTATTTAGCTAAAAAAGCCTTTCAGATGCTAGTTGAGAAGGTCTGGCTTTCAGTCATAATTAGAACTGATCACAAAGGTATTGATGAGGTCAAGACCAGACCGCCAAGGCACTCAAGTTTTCCACCCCCTAACTTGTCAAATCATGTTTTTATATAGCTTGATTTTTCACTGTCAAATAGGAACAAGATATCACCTTCCCCAACCTGTTGCCACGAAGTTTTCTAAATAATCTTCGATGAAAATCAGCCCATAAACCCTGTTCCACCAAATTTACAGAAGGCATCTTTACACAGCAGGAGACTGTGTTCTCTGGGAATTTTTCAAACCCAGATTAGTTAATCAGACTCCCAATGAAATGTGAACCCGTTTCCACTTCTTTACAGTCAAGTGAAAGCAAGCTTTAGGCTATGGGCGGCTTTGCACACTACGACATCGGAGGTGTGATGTCGGTGGGGTCAAATCGAAAGTGACGCACATCCGGCGTCACTTGCGATGTCGTAGTGTGCAAATCCTAGATGATACGATGAACAAGCGCAAAAGCGCCGTTATCGTATCATCGGTGCAGGCTCGGACATTTCCATAATGCCGGTGCCGCGACAGGTACGATGTAGTTCCTCGTTCCTGCGGCAGCACACATCGCTGTGTGTGAAGCCGCAGGAACGAGGAACATCTCCTTACCTGCCGCCAGCGGCTATACGGAAGGAAGGAGGTGGGCAGGATGTTTACTGCTCATCTCCACCCCTCTGCCGCCATTGGCCGCCTGCCGTGTGACGTCACTATGACGCTGCACGACCCGCCCCCTTAGGAATGAGGCGGGTCGCCGGCCAGAGCGACGGTCGCAGGGCAGGTGAGTGGATGTGAAGCTGGCGTAGCGATAATTATCGCTACGCCAGCTATCACAAGATATCGTAGCTGCGATAGGGGCGGGGACTATCGCATGCGACATCGCAGCATCGGCTTCCGATGTCGCAACGTGCAAAGCCCGCCTATGTTCACGCAGGGCTTTTTTGGTAAGTTTTTGCTGGGTTTTTTAGCTGCAGATTTGCCTTGATTTTGTGTAAAGCCATGCTAATAAAATGCTGCTTTTTACAGTCCCAGCAAAGCCTATGAGATTTCCAAAATCTCATGCACACACGCACAAACACATCAGGTTTTTTTTCCTGTTTCACTGTTTTTTCAAATACCTGTGTTTTTGTTCAGGTTTTTAAAGAATGAGCATGTCAATTCTATGCTGCAGATTTGCTGCATTTTTTCATTGATGCAACCCATTTTGTAGAAAAAAGCAGCAAATCCGCACCAAATCTGCCCCAAAAACGCCACTAAAAACACACCAAAAATGAAGATGACTCAAAGGAGACTTCCTGCCACAAGATCACGTTTTGGTCAGGAAAAACCTTACCAAAAAATCCCTGTGTGATCATAGCCTTACTCCACTCCAACTAAGGCTTCGCATTGTACTTGGTTCTCTTAGGATTGTGTGCCACTACTAGACTATTAAAAACTGTTTCATGAAGCTCCTCATACTCTTGTGCTGATGGCAGTTTCAGAGGGAGCTTGGAAATCTGTAGTATTTGAGAGGACAGGTGTTTTTTTACACCCCAAGGGCTTTCATGCTCAATGACTTTCTTTTCAGTTTCCATGGTTTACAGTTTTGTGGCTGAGGTTCTTATTCTACGTTGGTTACAGGGAACCTGTTACCATGAAAATGCAGTGTAATCTGCAGGCAGCATGTAACAGGGCGGAGGGAGCGGAGAAGATATATATATAGTTTTGTGAGTAAAGATTCAATATAATTGGTGTTATCATCAATGAAGCACACCAGAAAGAAAAAACGCGATCAACCATCATTGTCAATATTTATAATGTTTTTATTATTAAATAGGTGCAAGCAGTGCTTTTTTTGTAAAAAAATATTTGCCAGTACTCATCTCAGAGGCGAGGAGCTGGGGGAAAAGGTGCTGTCAGGCGCCGCCGGATGAGATTGAGGGTGGGGGGGAGGGGTTGGAGTGCCGATGCCAGTGGAGTGAGTGGACGATCATGTGAGCACATGTATGTGTATTTGTATATGTATATATACATATATGTATATATATATATATGTATGTATATGTAAGTATGAGATTTGTACACTTCTCGCCACATTCTGATTTGATGTGTCCGGCATCGGTCAATTCAATTTCATGGAGCATATCTGTTCAGCACGTGTCCACATCTATGTAAATCGCATACTTGCAGTTTCATAACCTCCCACTCTCACCGCCGGCACCAGAGAATCCTCACAGCATGCAGTGTGTGCACTGTGAGAATTCAGAAGGCTGCAGTCACAGAGCGACACATGGAGTGACTGCAGGCTCATCACAAATTTGGACAACTCCTTTTATGCTCCTAACAACATAAATAAAAGAATAGTAACCCTTAACTTGTCAGACGGCACAAGACTTTAAAGAGATTGTCCACTACTTTAACATTAATGACCTCTCCTTAGGATAGGTTACCAATATCTGACTGGTCGGGGTCCGACACCTGGCAAACCAGCCAATTTCCTACTCTAGGTGTCAGTAGTGGCCAGAAGTGCTCAGTTCTGGATCTGCTCTGTCTTCTGATAGTGGCCGCAGTCTCCTATTAAAATCAATAAGGTGGATGTGCAGTACCCGGCCGCAGACACCATCAGAGGATGGAGCAGATCCAGAAATAAGCATTTCCTGCCACCTGCACCTTAATCAGCTGATCAGTGGGGGACCCACTGCGCTCACATCAGAAGCAATGCGCAAGCAGGACCAAGGCCTAATGATAAGACATTGTCAGTATCACAAATAAACATTAACATTCAGGTATCTTATAGATGATGTTGTCTCTAGTCATTTCTTTCTATTCTTCATCTTGTCCTGACACAATGGTGACTTTTCACATTCACATCTCGTCTCTGCAGATTTCCATCTTCTCCGGTCTTCTGCAGCACATCCCGACACGATGCCCCTAAAATAGCAGAATGATTATAATACTTCTACTTAAAAATATCTGCCCTACACAGTGCCCCAGAATAAATAATGGCCCCTCACAGTATTCTCTGCACAAAATATGACCCACACTGTCCCTCTTATGGTACATGCCCTCCATATTCCCTCTCTTTCCAATCTGAGCCTACTGTTTACAGTGTCATTTACACTCTGTCCCCTTATACTGACCAGTCTTTATACTGTGCCTTCATCACACTCCCCCTCCTTGCTATAACCTCACACTGTCCTCCCATTTTGCCCCTTCTCCATACCACCCCCCCTCCACTACCCAGTCTTTATTCTGTGCCCCTCACATTCTTCTCATCCCTTACTGTCTCCTCACTACCTCATGTGTGTCCATATATTTTTCCACCTCACTCCCCATCCTGCCCACTTGCTCCTCATACCATGTCACTCTTTATTCTGTGTCCTCAAAATTTCTTTCCAGTTCACTCCACATGCCCTCTGTCCCCATGCATCACCCCTCATCCTCTCTGTCCCGATACATCGCCCCTCATCCTCTCTGTCCCCATGCATCACCCGTCATCCTCTCCATCCCCATGCATCACCCCTCATCCTCTCTATCCCCATGCATCACCCCTCATCCTCACTGTCCCCATGCATCACCCCTCATCCTCTCTGTCCCCATGCATCACTCCTCATCCTTTCTGTCCCCATGCATCACCCCTCATCCTCTCTGTCCCCATGCATCACCCCTGATCCTCTCTGTCCCCATGCATCACCCCTCATTCTCTCTGTCCCCATGCATGAAGCCTCATCCTCTCTTTCCCCATGCATGAAACCTCATCCTCTCTCTCCCCATGCATGAAACCTCATCCTCTCTCTCCCCATACTGTGTCCAAAGATACTTCCCCCTCCCCATCGTCTCTTCCCACCATACCCTGTCCAGATAGTTCCCCCCTACTGTGAATATAGATATTGCCCCCTCCCCATCCTCTGTCCCCCCAAAGTGTGTCCACAGATGGTTCCCATTCCCCACCCTCTGTCCCCCCCATAGTGTGTCCACAGATAGTTCCCTTCCCCATACTGTTTCATAAATACTCACCTCTCACCCCATAATGTCCCTCCTCCATGTTTTCCTCAACTCCACAGTGGAGCACGTTTCTCCGCCGCCTCCGCGCTGCGGCGCTGGTTTCCGGGTCAGCAGTCTGATCAGCTGACCTGATCACATGACAGCTGTCGCTCTGACCCGGAAGTCAGTGCCAGGGATCATTGCTTCAATTGTCCTCGCGTCTGACAGATACAAGGACAATTGAGCAGTGGGAGCCGCACGCTGCACTGTCTATGAGTGCGGCTGTCAGCGTGACAGCAACGCTCAGAGAATAGCGGCTCCCACCCCGGCAGACTTCCACACCGCTGCATCAGGCAGCCCCACAGCGCCCCGCCAACTCCTCCCTAGAGACACCTCTGGCTTGTGCCTCCGCTCCACATGGCTAATTTGCATAGTTGACAAATTAGCCATGTGGACAGAGCCAGAGGTGCTCTTCAGATTTTCCGGTACGCCGTACCGGCGCGTACCGCCGCAAAAAAGGCACTGGGTGCAAGGTAGAAAAAAGAAGAGCATACAAAAAAGGGTGTACAACCCTGGTGGTGCCTAAACAGTTAATACTATTGGTGGGAAATTGGTAGTCAATATAAAAACCAATGTATATTATATTAAACACACAGTACATATATTACATTGAAGGTAATAGTCTCATACAGTGGTAGTTCAAAAATAATTACCTATATTGAATTAAACTGATAATATCCCTCAGGGCGAACATAATAGTCAACACCTCAGTCCATGCTTCCCCACAATGTAAGGTGCATTGGGAAGATGAAACAACAAGCGAGCTTACCAAGATAGCAGGCCCACCACACACATCGGGAATGGCGCCCACCCAACGGACGGTCGTTTTGGCGACTGCTTGTGTGGCGCCCCTGTGGTTAGGCACTACAGGGGAATACAGCACCTTAACATCAAGGTGCAGTGCCCTTTGGTCACAGGTGAAAGAGAGAGGAAATGCAGAGTCTTATATTAGATTGAGTAACATTGACTCAGCAGCCCCTACCTTCATATTCCTGGGACTGTTTATATAGTAGGTTTATAGGGGGGTGGAGCCTAGCTGAGCGTGAGACGCAACGTGATTGACAGGATGACTGAGTGACATTTAGTCAGTTAACAGTCAGTCAGTAAGGAGTGACAAGAAGAGACGAGAGTAAATTGATGACTGAAAGAAGGGCTAGAAATAACATAGGCCCGACGTCCTGAGCGAGGGTACCCCAAAAGAAAAGAAAGACACAGGAAAAGGGCGAAAGCCGGCTGAAGAGTTCAGGTCGACACCGGTATAATGGAACCCAGGAGGTTTGTCAGTTTTATCTCCAAACCTTTGACCATCAACCTGGGATCTTAAATAAGAGGAGTCCCGGTACCCATCAAGAGTCTAACTACTAACCCCAAGCTGAGTTCATGACACTGTTGTGGGATAGATAAAGAAACCTTGCAGCATCAGACCCTGGGAAAACCAGTGACGAGACTAACGAGTGGGTTAAAGAGGGAGTTACAGAGCCCTCAGAGCAGGGACCGAGAAAGAGACAAAGAAAGGTTACCTCAGAGAGAGACTATGTCATTAAATCTCCTCCGAGACTTGTGATCATTGGCCTTCTGGTAACCGAACTGTTTCTGCTGTGAACTTTTGGAAACAAACCAGATGCTAGTAAAAAGGACTTGTTTGAACTGATGTGGACTCGGTCTGTCGTCTCTCCGCCGTTCGACAGGACCCTACGACGTCAGAGAAGAAGGCAGCCATCACCGCTCGGTCGCTTCCCTCCTGGTCAGCGACCCATCGCCCTAAGGTAAAATAGCTCCACCTGTGGGGAGCTGAGAGATCTTAAGCTGCCTTCACCATCGCCTCAGAGGTCGGCCGCGGGCAGCGCTGGTATATCCCGCTTACCAGACACCACAGGTAGCGTCACATATATCCCCAAAATCATCCCTGTACCCCATTCCACAGTCGCAGAGTGAGCGCCCAGGGCACGAAGCTGGGACCGACCACCTGTGATATCCCCATAGAGAGTAAAGTATCCGTAGTCCCGGCGCCAGAGTACCCCCCTATCGAAAACCCTGATGGTCGACTCAATTGGCGTCACGAACAGGATCGTACTTAAAAACCAACAATGTGTGCCTAAAAAGACTTTATTGGCTATGTAACGTGCGCACAGAACCACCATAGTCATTGTAATTAAACGGCGTTGCTCATTGGTTTGAAATAGGCGCGAGCTACCACAGAAATTGAAGCTGCGCCACACAACAGGTGAAAAGGAGAGTGAGGACAAGTCCCGCTCAGCGCTCTGCTCAGACTACCCGAAGTGCAGTGGCTGGTTCTGAAAAGACCCGAGAACTGACAAAAGGCGGGTCTGTCTATGCAAAAGCCTAGTGTGTGCTGCACTTTGACTGTATCTAAAGGCTTTGCAACTAGCCGCAATTAACTAAAGGGGCGCCGCCATGAGTGAGGACGATTCCTGGGTCCCTACAGAAGGAGGAGCCGCGACAGTAGCCTCAATAATGCCAATAACCTTGCCATATGTGCCCGGAGCAAAATGGTTGCCAATCTATGAAGGAAAACCAGGCACTCTGGCAGCTTTTAAGAGGAAAATATGTGCGGTGCTGGATATGTATGCTATGACCGGGAAACAGCAAGCCGCTATGGTTCTGGGACAATTAATTGGTGCAGCAGAGCTTTAGGTGGAGTCATGGAAAGATACTGACAGAGACTCGGTAGAAAATGTATTTGCCAAGTTAAAAGCTGCTTTTGAGAAATGCACCCGGGCTGAGTTGAGGATGATATTCTACCAATGTGAACAAGGGCCAAAGGAAACCATCAGAGATTATGCCTTACGTTTACAGGTAGCACTCCGGTCCTTAAAGCAAGTGGATCCAGCAAGTGTGGACGACGAGGATAGAAAGCTTGCCGAACAGTTCATAGCTGGCTTGAGGTCAGAAGTCAGTCGTCAGCAGGTGCACATGTGGGTCTTAGATGACCCTGATGTTGACTTTGATGCTATAAAACATAGAGCAATAACAGTATTACTGTACAAGTTGCCGGCCAAGTCAGTGGACCCATCCTGTCAGGTTGATACTTCTCCCGCCGGCATAACAAATGCTTCCAAAGATTTGGTAAAGGTTGTAAAGCCGGCTGAGACATCAAACAGAGAGGATGATTTGCGCAACCAAGTACAGCAGCTGACTAAAAAGATGGACTTTGTGTTAACACTCTTGCAGAACCAGCCAGGGTCACAACTACCCAGTAAAATACAGTTAGCTGATTCTCCTGAGGATGTTCCATGGATGAAGAAAAGGTACATGTCGCCCGTGGAGGGGACCAACAAGTCGCCCGTTCAGGGGACCAACGCACCATTCCAACGCAGAGCCATGGACCACACAGATTCTTCAGGACAACCCGTCAGCCTTCGTTGTAACAAGCCAGGCCATTTCACAAGAGGATGTCTTTTAAACCGGCAATTCCTGGGGCCCAGGGCCGAGCCTCAGGAATAAGACAGTCGGCCCCGAAAGACTGGTGTAGTTGGTACGTGGCAGGCCGCCCGTACCTTAATATTACACTAGAAGGAATCCCCATGTCAGTTCTTTTGGACACTGGGTCACAAGTAACCACCATCCCACATATATAGTACAAACACTATTGGTCTGATGACGATCTTAGACCCCCAGATTCTAGTTTGGTTATACTAGCAGCCAATGGACTACCACTAAACCAGGTTGGGTTTAGGGAAGTCACATTAAAACTGGGGAGAGTAGAGTTAAAAGACCAAGGATTATGTGTGGTAGAAGATGACCCTAACAACAAATGCCCCTCCATGGTACTTGGAACAAATGTAATTGAAAACTGCATTGGGGAAGTATTGTTTTTGCTCCAACAGTTTGCTGTGACTGCTGATCATGCACAGAGGAGAGTGCTACATCTTGAGATTCGAGTCCTGACACACAGACAACAGGTAAATCTGTCTGGAGGGGAAATTGGCAGTGTACGGGTTACAGACCAATTTCCTATTCTGTTACCACCTAAAAGTGAAATGATGATCTGGTGTCGAGCAGCTATGGGTCTTAGAAGAAAGGAATACCAGGCAGTTGTAGAACCGGTATACTCAGAGCACAGACCTACGCTGCTGACAGCCAGAGGGGTGGTGTATGTATGCAAAGGAAGAGTACCAATTCGTATCATAAACTGTGGGGAAGAGGAAGTAAAATTACCCAGGTACGCTACAGAAGCAAAGCTGTACACTGTCTGTGACAGCCATATACAGGCAATAAAGCCTTTGCCCCGTCAAATCAAGTGGAGGACTACAACTCCAAGGGACAGCTGGAGGAATGGTGTCAGCAGTTGCATGTAGGGACTGATACTACCCCTTCCTATCAAAAACATGGAATCTATCAGGTAGCACGAGAATTCGAACAGGTGTTTAGTAAGCAACCGTTAGACTTTGGGAAGGTCTAAGTGGTACGTCATCACATATCCACAGGGAATCATCCCCCAATTAGACTGAGACATAGACCAGTGCCACCAAAACACTACCAGTATGCAAAAGAGATGCTGTGGGACATGAGAGAGGCAGGGGTTATAAGAGATATTTGTAGCCCCTGGGCAGCACCCTTAGTCCTAGTTAGAAAAAAAGATGGCACTATGAGGATGTGTGTGGATTACAGGGAAATAAATAAGATCACTCACAAAGCTGCTTACCCGTTACCCCGTATAGAGGAGTCTCTTGCTGCATTGAGGACTGCTAATTATTTTTCTACATTAGATCTCACTAGTGGATATTGGCAGGTCTCCGTGGCAGAGAAAGACCGAGAGAAGACGGCATTTACAACACCAATGGGCCTATGTGAATTTAATAGGATGCCGTTTGGATTATGTAATGCACCAGGAACATTTCAAAGGCTCATGGAATGTTGCCTGGGACACAAGAACTTTGAGACCGTACTCTTGTACCTAGACGATGTAATCGTATACTCCAAGACCTATGAAGATCACCTGGAACACTTGGCTGAGATATTTGCATCTCTAGATAAATATGGAATGAAGCTTAAACCATCAAACTGTCACCTGCTGAAACCAAAAGTCCAATATCTTGGACATGTAGTTAGCGCAGATGGAATAGCACCAGATCCGGAGAAGATAACAGCTATCCAAGATTGGCAGAGACCAACCACCATCAGAGAAATACGCCAGTTCCTGGGTTTGGAAGGATATTACCAGAAATTTATAAGGGGCTATATGAAAATGGCAGCACCTTTACAAGACCTACTGGTAGGCCAAACTAAACGAAGAAGGTCAGAACCATCATTGATATGGAGTAAAGAGCAAGAAGATTCCTTCCAACAGATGAAGACAGCTCTGACTGGTGAGGAAATATTGACATATCCTGATTATAACCTACCATATGTCCTGTATACCGACGCAATTAATGTAGGCCTAGGAGCAGTATTATCTCAGGTACAAGATGGAAAAGAAAGGGTAATTTCTTATGCCAGCAGGAAACTTCGACCCACCGAAAGAAACCCTGAAAATTATAGTTCTTTTAAGTTGGAGTTTTTGTATACTTTATTAAATTTTAAGGGGTTTACAATAACAGGGGAGGGGGTAATTGAAGTATTTAAAATGCATTCTTAAAAATATTGTTGAAATAACAAAGAAAGGGAAGAGGAAGGGAAGAAAGGGTAGGCTAAAAGTGGATGGGAAGGGGTATTGGAGGGGAAGTGGGAATGGAAGGAGTTAGGGAATATAAAGGGGGAGGAGAAAGGGAAGGAGGAAGACGTTGAGGCAGTTTGTTAAGTTTCAAAGTCAAGCAAGATTATAAACTCATATTCATTTAGCACAGTATATAAACACATTCGGAAATAACATATTACATTTATATTATTTAGATAATGTCAAGGAACTAATTCAAAACAAGGTTTGGCATGTATTTCTGGGACCAAAGAGACCATCTTATTTTATATCTTTGATAGTTTTTTTCTTTTAACGTAATATTATACTCATATAAATTATGAGCTGAAACCCTGTCCGTAACTTCTGAAATAGATGGGATTCTTTCTTCTCTCCAGTTAGCTGCTAATAAATTCTTAATAACTAAGAAAATGTGACAGACAATGTATCTATACTTTTTCTCATATTCTTCTAACCCTATGGAAAGAATAACCAATTCTGGAGTAAGATTTATATCTTTTGTAGTCAATTGCTTTAACCCCTTCAGCCCCAAGCCTATTTTGACCCTAAAGACCAGGCCATTTTTTGCAATTCTGACCAGTGTCACTTTATGAGGTTATAACTCTGGAACGCTTCAGCGGATCCCGGTGATTCTGAGATTGTTTTTTCGTGACATATTGGGCTTCATGTTAGTGGTAAATTTAGGCCGATATTTTTTGCATTTCTTTGTGAAAAAAACGGAAATTTCGCGAAAATTTTGAAAATTTTGTAATTTTAAAACTTTGAATTTTTATGCTCTAAAACCAACGAGACATATGACACAAAATAATTAATAAATAACATTTCCCACATGTCTATTTTACATCAGAACAATTTTGGGAAAAAAAAAAAAAATTTAAGGAAGTTATAGCGGTTCAAAGTTTATGAGCAGTTTCTCATTTTTACAACAAAATTTACAAAGCCACTTTTTTAGGGATCACATCACATTTGAAGCAATTTTGAAAGGTCTACATGACACAGAACACCCAAAAGTGACACCATTCCAAAAACGGCACCCCTCAGGCTACTCAAAACCACATTCAAGAAGGTTATTAACCCTTCAGGTGCTTCACAGTAACTAAAGCAATGTGGAAGGAAAAAAAATGAACATTTTACTTTTTGCAACAAAAACGTTAATTTAGCCTCAAATATTGCATATTCACAAGGGTAGCAGGAGTAAATGAACCCCCAAAATTTGTTGGGCAATTTCTACTGAACACGCAGATACCTCATATGTGGCGAAAAACCACTGTTTGGGCGCACGGCAGGACTCGGAAGGTAAGGAGCGCCATTTGACTTTTTTGAACAGAAAATTAGCTGGAATCGTTAGCCGCACCATGTTGCGTTTGGAGAGCCCCTGAGGTGCCGAAACAGTGGAGCACCCCCACATGTGACCCCATTTTGGAAACTAGACCCCTCATGGAATTTATCTAGATGTTTATTGAGCACTTTGAGCCTCTGGGGGCTTCACAAAAGTTAATAGAGTTGAGCTGTGAAAATAAAAAAAAATTTTTTTACCACAAAATTGTTACTTCAACCAGGTAGCTTTTTTTTTCACAAGGGTATCAGGAAAAATTGCACCATAAAATGTATTGTGCAATTTCTCCTGAGTACACAGACACCTCATATGTGGTGGAAATAAAATGTTTGGGCGCACAGCAGGGCTCGGAAGGCAAGGAGCGTCATTTGACGTTTCAAACGCAAAATTGTCTGGGATAATTAGCGTATTCCATGTTGCGTTTGGAGACCCCCTGAGGTGCCGAAACAGTGGAGCTCCCCCACATGTGACCCCATTTTGGAAACTAGACCCCTCATGGAATTTATCTAGATGTTTATTGAGCACTTTGAGCCTCTGGGGGCTTCACAAAAGTTAATAGAGTTGAGCCGTGAAAATAAAAAAAAACTTTTTTACCACAAAATTGTTACTTCAACCAGGTAGCTTTTTTTTTCACAAGGGTATCAGGAAAAATTGCACCATAAAATGTATTGTGCAATTTCTCCTGAGTACGCAGATACCTTATATGTGGTGGAACTCAAATGTTTGGGCGCACAGCAGGGCTCGGAGGGCAAGGAGCGTCATTTGACGTTTCAAACGCAAAATTGTCTGGGATAATTAGCGTATTCCATGCTGTTTGGAGACCTGTTACGAGGGGGACCCGGGGAAGCGTGCCAAGATGGGAAATGGACTGCTTCCGCCGGTCAAGGTCCACTGTGCGGTGTAAGGGACCGCCGCTATGGTGGGTGAAGAGTGAGCGGGTTGCTGCTAGTGATCGTCTGGAATGTCACAGACGATCTATGTACACCGATCTGCCCTAACCCCTGAGGGTTGTATGGCACAGATCTCACGGCTCGGTGTACCTGTTGCACGGGGAAGCACAGAGGTGCCCACGCACGTGTGCCAGTGGAAGTCACGAGAATATGGCACGAGGGTAGCACAGAGGTGCCCACGCACGTGTGCTTTCAATAACCAGGTGAGTCCAATGGAGACTTGAGGAGCTCACCTGGGACAGGAACACGGCCTGTTGACGGGGGTACTGCCGGAGCAGCAAGGCAGGAACACGGCCTGCAAATGAGGTACTGCCGGAGCAGCAAGGGCCAAGCCCACAAGAGACAGTAATGCCTGAGCAGTGGCGTGGCAGCACGCTGCCAGACATCCAAACATAGAAGGACGGTCGTGCGCCGCCATGATGGCAGGGGGAGCTTTTAAGGAGGTGCAGCTCCACCCGAGGGCGGGCGCGAGGCGGAGATGACGGACTTGACCCAATCAGGGTCCACGACGTCCCAGCCTGGCCAGTCAGGATTCACCACGTCACCAGCCTTGTCATCAAGCCGTGTGACGTCAGTGAGCGAATCAGGACCCACCACGCATTGCACATGCTCACCCTCCTGCCTCTGGGAAATAGAGGCGGGATCCTCGGTCTCACAATGTGGAGAGATAACGGGAATCTCACTGCTTCCCTGAGCAGTAAACCTCTGCACATTGCGCAGCCTCGCAGACCTTCGGGGCCGCTGAGCAGGAGAGTCTGCGGCAGGCCAGGAATGGGAGACCGCTTCACTCCTTGTAACAGGAGAACCACTAGGTGTCACCCTTCTGCTGCCTCTCTGAGAAGGTATCTCCTGCACACTGCGCAGTCTGGCAGACCTTCGGCGCTGCTGAGCAGGAGTGCTCGTGGCAGGCAAGGAATGGGAGACTGCCTCAGTCCTTGCCTCAGGAGAGCCACGAGATGTAACATTACCCACCCGTCTAGGCCCCCCCCCTGTCCGTGCTCGAAGGCCGCTATCAAACCCGGGGCGCGGATATGATCCTCCAACTCCCAGGATCTATGCTCCGGCCCACTCCACGAGGTAGTACCTCTTGCCCTGTATGACTTTTGTCTCCACAAGTTTTGCCACCTCAGGGTCGTCGGACGGGGAGTCGGTTTGAGCCGGCAGGGACCCCGAGAATTTATTAAGTCGTACGGGTTTCAGGAGGGACACGTGAAAGGTGTTGGCTATAGCCCAGCGTGGAGGGAGCTGGAGTCGATATGCCACTGGGTTTACCTGCTGTAGTACTTTAAACGGACCCAGATACCTAGGGGCGAATTTGGCTGCCTGTACCCGTAGGTTAACATTCTTAGAGGACAGCCATACTAGGTCACCAGGGGCGAAGGATGGTGCAGGGCGGCGGCGAACATCAGCCGTTGTCACCATCCGGTCTTTAGCCCTTTTAAGAGCCTCTTGGGTGTCATCCCAGATCTCCCGGGCCTTGGTCGCCCAATCCTCCACTCTAGTATCGGGTGACGTAATGGGCATCGGAACCGGGATTCTGGGATGTTGTCCGTTATTGAGTAGGAACGGAGTCTGGCCAGAGGATTCATGGACCGAATTGTTAATGGCAAATTCAGCCCAAGGAAGGAGGTTAGCCCAGTTGTCGTGGTGCGCGGATATAAAATGGCGGAGGTAAGTTACCAAGGTCTGATTAGTCCTCTCCACTAGTCCATTGGTCTCGGGGTGGTATGCGGAGGAGATGTTCAGCTCTATCTGCAGGAGCTTACAGAGCTCTCTCCAGAAGCGAGACGCGAACTGGGGACCCCGGTCGCTCACCACCTTGTCAGGCATGCCATGCAACCTAAATACATGCCGAATTAACAAGGTGGCGAGAGCACGTGACGTCGGGAGTCGTGGGAGAGGCACCAAGTGGACCATTTTAGAGAAGTGGTCCGTGATGACCCATACGACCCTGTGCTCTGCTGACTTGGGCAGATCTCCCAGGAAGTCCATCCCCACCACTTCCCAGGGGCGATCCGGTACTGGCAGTGGGTGAAGAAGACCTGCCGGTCTCTGCCGGGACGGCTTATTCCGAGCACACGACATACAGGCTCCCACATATTCCTGTATGTCCTGGGGTAGTCTCGGCCACCAATAATGCCTGGTCACCAGGTCTCTGGTCCTTTTGACCCCGAAGTGACCCCCGACCTTGGAGGCATGGGCCCACGATAGCACCTCGTTCCGTAGTTCAGGGGGAACGAGGGTTTTGCCAGGTGGCACCTGGTCCAAAGAAGTGGGAGTGACCATCCTCAAGCTGTCCGGGGGTAGTATAAGACGAGGCTCCTCCTCGTCCTCCTCCAACACAACCATACAACGTGACAAGGCATCGGCCCGTACGTTCTTCTCACCGGCCAGGTGGCGGATAATAAAGCGGAAGCGGGAGAAGAATAAAGACCAACGGGCCTGCCTTGGGTTCAGGCGTTGTGCTGTCTGGAGGTATGTGAGGTTTTTGTGGTCAGAAAAAACCTCGAATGGATGCTTCGCACCCTCCAGGAGATGCCGCCATTCCTGGAATGCTAGTTTCATCGCCAGTAACTCCCTATCCCCTATGGAGTAGTTCCTCTCGGCCGGAGAAAAGGTCTTGGAGAAAAAGAAACACGGATGTTTCCTTCCTCGTTCGTTTTTCTGGTACAGGACTGCACCTGCACCGACCGAAGAGGCGTCTACCTCCAGTAGGAAGGGTTTGGAGATGTCTGGACGATGAAGGATGGGAGCTCTGGAGAAGTGAGTCTTGAGAGTGTGAAATGCCTCTACCGTTTCCCGTGTCCATGCTTTGGGATTAGCGCCCTTGCGGGTAAGGGCAATGATGGGTGCTGCCACCGTCGAGAAGTTGGGAATGAACTGGCGATAATAATTGATAAACCCCAAGAATCGCTGGATCGCCTTCAGCGAGCGGGGCTCAGGCCAGTTCATCACTGTCTCCAACTTCCCCGGATCCATTGCTAACCCCTGACTGGACACTATGTACCCCAGGAACGGCAAGGATTCCTGTTCAAAAACGCACTTTTCCAGCTTAGCATATAACGAATGGGTGCGGAGCCTCTTAAGTACTCGGATGACATCCCTCCGATGGGTGGTAAGATCGGGGGAGAAGATAAGAATGTCATCCAGGTATGCAACCACGGAAAGATACAAATCCCGGAAAATGTCATTCACAAAGTCTTGAAATACGGCGGGGGCATTGCAGAGTCCGAAGGGCATTACTAGATACTCGTAGTGATCGTCCCTGGTGTTAAAGGCGGTCTTCCACTCATCGCCCTTTCGGACTCGCACTAGATTATACGCCCCGCGTAGATCCAGCTTTGTGAAGACCTTTGCCCCGCGGAATCGATCAAATAGCTCAGTAATGAGGGGCAAAGGGTATTTGTTCTTGATCGTGATTGCATTTAATCCCCTGTAATCGATACAGGGGCGCAGATCCCCTTCCTTCTTCTGCACAAAAAAGAACCCTGCACCAGCCGGTGAAATAGACTTGCGAATGAACCCCTTCGCCAGGCTGTCCTGAATATATTTGGACATAGCCTCCGTCTCTGGAGCAGAGAGTGGATACACTCTGCCCCTAGGGGGCTTGGAGCCTGGCTTCAGGTCTATTCGGCAATCATATGGCCGGTGGGGAGGAAGAGTATCTGCGGCCCTTTTGGAAAAGACATCCCTGTAGGCCTCATAAGGTGTCGGTAAACCCGGCCCCTCAGTATTCCCTGAGGACCCAACCGACCTAATGGTAGCGGGTGGTTCGGTAGTCACGAGGTGTTCTCTACAGGATCCTGCCCAGGATGAGATCTCCCCTGTTGCCCAGTTGAGTATAGGAGCATGCTGTCTCAACCAGGGAAGGCCCAGTAGGATCTCATCCGTCCCCCCTGGAAGCACCAGGAAGGACACCTGCTCATGGTGTCCCGGTGGTACATCCATCCTGAGAGGGATGGTGATCTGGATGATAGGATCGAGTAGTATGGACCCGTCGACTACCCGGACCCTGAGTGGCTTGGGCAACAGAACCAGGGGAACTGAGTATCGGGTTGCCAGGGAGGTCGAGATGAAATTGCCTTCAGCGCCTGAGTCCAAGCAATCCAGGGCAGAGAAGAGAGTAGTGCCGAACTGCAACTGGGCGCTGATAGTCAACCTAGAGGGAGAAGTAGCGTCTAGAGTCCCCCCTCTGATAGAAACTAGACGCTGTCTTTTCCCGACGGTTTGGGACATCGGGTAGCTATGTGTCCCCTCTGCCCACAGGAAAAGCAGATGACACAAGACCGAGAACCTGGGGCAGAGGAGACCACCTTGGACACCTCCATTGACTCCACGGAGTCGCCTACAGGACTGGCTGGGGGACCTGTCTGATGGAAGACGGGAGTCAGACGCTTTTTAGGCCGAGAAGACGTGGGTGCTGAAGAGACCTCGAGCCTTCGCTCCGCCTGGCGGATGTCTATGCGAGAGGCAACCTGAATCAAGGACTCTAAAGTGGCAGGCACCTCACGTGTGGCCAGTGCGTCTTTGACAAACCCTGCCAGGCCCTCCCAAAACACAGGGACAAGGACCTTATCCGGCCAGTCCAGCTCTGCGGCCAGTGTCCTAAAGTGTACAGCAAAGTCCCCGACTGAAGCAGACCCTTGCCGAAGTCGTAGGAGGCGCAGCGCGGAATCGTGGGTGACTTGAGGCCCGAGGAACACCATTCTCATGGCCCCAAGATAAGCTGCTAAGTTATTCACCACACGATCTCCGCGCTCCCACAACGGCGTGGACCACTTCAGCGCTCTCCCTGTGAGCAGGGACTGGACGAAGGCTACCTTCGCCTTCTCGGTAGCGTAAAGAGTCGCGGACAGCTCTAAGTAGGTGGTAACCTGGTTTATAAAACCACGGCACTCAGAGCTGTTGCCGCTAAAGCGCTCTGGAAGCGCAAGGCGAGGAGACCTTCCGCCCAATAGCACAGCCTGGGTAGCCGCCTGGGTGGCGACTGTCGTCAGAGTAGTCTTATCGGAGGAAGACTGCTCCACTGCTGCCAATCGTGACTCCAACTGCTGCACATAACGCAGCAACTGCTGCTGCTCTTCAGCCATAGCCAGACCTTTGGCGTGACCGTAATGTTACGAGGGGGACCCGTGGAAGCGTGCCAAGATGGGAAATGGACTGCTTCCGCCGGTCAAGGTCCACTGTGCGGTGTAAGGGACCGCCGCTATGGTGGGTGAAGAGTGAGCGGGTTGCTGCTAGTGATCGTCTGGAATGTCACAGACGATCTATGTACACCGATCTGCCCTAACCCCTGAGGGTTGTATGGCACAGATCTCACGGCTCGGTGTACCTGTTGCACGGGGAAGCACAGAGGTGCCCACGCACGTATGCCAGTGGAAGTCACGAGAATATGGCACGAGGGTAGCACAGAGGTGCCCACGCACGTGTGCTTTCAATAACCAGGTGAGTCCAATGGAGACTTGAGGAGCTCACCTGGGACAGGAACACGGCCTGTTGACGGGGGTACTGCCGGAGCAGCAAGGCAGGAACACGGCCTGCAAACGAGGTACTGCCGGAGCAGCAAGGGCCAAGCCCACAAGAGACAGTAATGCCTGAGCAGTGGCGTGGCAGCACACTGCCAGACATCCAAACATAGAAGGACGGTCGCACGCCGCCATGATGGCAGGGGGAGCTTTTAAGGAGGTGCAGCTCCACCCGAGGGCGGGCGCGAGGCGGAGATGACGGACTTGACCCAATCAGGGTCCACGACGTCCCAGCCTGGCCAGTCAGGATTCACCACGTCACCAGCCTTGTCATCAAGCCGTGTGACGTCAGTGAGCGAATCAGGACCCACCACGCATTGCACATGCTCACCCTCCTGCCTCTGGGAAATAGAGGCGGGATCCTCGGTCTCACAATGTGGAGAGATAACGGGAATCTCACTGCTTCCCTGAGCAGTAAACCTCTGCACATTGCGCAGCCTCGCAGACCTTCGGGGCCGCTGAGCAGGAGAGTCTGCGGCAGGCCAGGAATGGGAGACCGCTTCACTCCTTGTAACAGGAGAACCACTAGGTGTCACCCTTCTGCTGCCTCTCTGAGAAGGTATCTCCTGCACACTGCGCAGTCTGGCAGACCTTCGGCGCTGCTGAGCAGGAGTGCTCGTGGCAGGCAAGGAATGGGAGACTGCCTCAGTCCTTGCCTCAGGAGAGCCACGAGATGTAACAGAGACCCCCTGAGGTGCTGAAACAGTGGAGCTCCCCCACATTTGACCCCATTTTGGAAACTAGACCCCCATGGCATAGAAAAAAAAAAACAGCGGAAGATGGGGGGGGGGCGGCAGCAGATGGGGGGGCAGCGGCATATAAAGGGAGCATCTGTGATTGTGAGATGGCGGCTGGGATAGGGTGGGGGCAGATGGGAGAGGGTGCAGTGGATGCAGGAGCGGCAGAGGATGGGGGGGGGGATGGGTGGGAAGGGGAGTGGGAGGTGAGATTGGGGATAGTTACCCAACAGGATGGATCTAGGCAGCTGGATCACAGGAGATGAAGGAGGCAGCAGATCGGGGAGGGTGAGAGGTGGGGGAGGGAGCGCAGCGCAGATCACGGAGGAGACAGGTGAGCAGAGCACAGATCACGGAGGAGACAGGTGAGCAGAGCACAGATCACGGGGGTGAGAGGTGAGGGAGAGCGGACAGCAGATCACGGGGTGACAGGTGAGGGAGCACAGATCACGGGGGTGAGAGGTGAGAGAGCGCAGATCACGGGGGAGACAGGTGAGCAGAGCGCAGATCACGGGGGTGAGAGGTGGAGGGAGAGTGGACAGCAGATCACGGGGGTGACAGGGGAGGGAGCACAGATCACGGCGGTGACAGGGGAGGGAGCGCACATCACGGCGGTGACAGGGGAGGGAGCGCACATCACGGCGGTGACAGTGGAGGGAGCGCACATCACGGCGGTGACAGGGGAGGGAGCGCACATCACGGCGGTGACAGGGGAGGGAGCGCACATCACGGCGGTGACTGGGGAGGGAGCGCACATCACGGCGGTGACAGGGGAGGGAGCGCACATCACGGCGGTGACAGGGGAGAGAGCGCACATCACGGCGGTGACAGGGGAGGGAGCGCACATCACGGCGGTGACAGGGGAGGGGGCGGGTAGCTGACCACCCACGGGGTGAGAGGTGGGGGGAGCGTGCAGCACATCACGTAGGGGAGGGGGTGAGCAGCACATCACGGAGGGGAGGGGGCGAGCAGCACATCACGGAGGGGAGGGGGCGAGCAGCACATCACGGAGGGGAGGGGGCGGGCACCGATCACGAGGGGGAGGGGCCGGGTAGCAGATCGGAGGGAGCGGTGGCACTATGACAGATGGAGGAGGACAGGGTGCACGATCCCTGTCCTCCTCCATCTGTCATAGTGCCACCGCTCCCTCCGATCTGCTGCACGGAGGTGAGGGGCCGGGCAGCAGATTGGGGGAGCGGTGGCACTGTGGCAGATGGAGGGCGGCGGCGGCAGCGGATCGGGAGGTGTGGGGGTGAGGGTGCGGGCAGGAGATCGGGGAGACAGGTGGCAGATCGCGGAGGGCAGCGGCGGTGGCGGCGGATCGGGACGCTTTTCGTACAGTGCAATGGCAGCGCGGCAACTTCCGGGTCCCATGCTCCGGTCTCATAACAGCATGGGACCGGAGCTTGTCGCCCTGCCATTGCACTGTGTACACTCACTGTGCTCAGTGTGCTGGCGTGCTGCAGGGACAAGTGAAGCTGATGGGGGCGGTCACCGGCAACAGGTCCACTGTGATTGGAGAAATCGGTCACAAGGCCGATCTCTCCAATCAGAGTATTGGAGCTGGGGGAGGGTGATCCAGTGAGGTCACCCAGCTCCAGCCAATGGCCAGTGCTACAGCTGCACTGGCCAGGGCTGGATTTCAATGTTTCAGTCATTTTAAATGGCTGGAAACATTACAGTGGCTGTGATTGGTTGAGCGGCGTTTGTCAGCCAATCACAGCCTCCGTAGGTCCGGGGAGGAGGCACCACTCCTCCTAAGGTCAGGAACAGGTCCCCTCCTCCCCGAATCTGCGGTTTTTGTTAACATATTGCAGTCACCGGAGGCTCCGGTGCCGCGATTCCGCCATGACGGAAAGATCCGTCCTTGGTCGTTAAGGCCCAGGGCACAAGGACGGATCTTTCCGTCCATGGTCGTGAAGGGGTTAAGAGGTCTCTGACTTTCTTCCATAAGGGTTTAAGTAAAGGACATCCCCAGAAAATGTGGATAAAGGATCCATTTTTCCCGCAACCTCTCCAACATAGTGGTGAGTTTTCAGCAGAAAACTTGCACAACTTTAGAGGGGTATAGTACCATCTGGAATACACTTTATAATATGTCTCCTGAAGAGAAGCACAGGTTGCAGTTGCATAAGTTGTTTCCAGAGCTTGTTTCCATGTACTTATAGGGAATTCCTTGTGCAAATCTTTCTCCCAATTATTTAGGTTTAGCTTTTCACGGCGGTGACAGGGGAGGGAGCGCACATCACGGCGGTGACAGGGGAGGGAGCGCACATCACGGCGGTGACAGGGGAGGAAGCGCACATCACGGCGGTGACAGGGGAGGGAGCGCACATCACGGCGGTGACAGGGGAGAGAGCGCACATCACGGCGGTGACAGGGGAGGGAGCGCACATCACGGCGGTGACAGGGGAGGGGGCGGGTAGCTGACCACGGGGGTGAGAGGTGGGGGGAGCGTGCAGCACATCACGTAGGGGAGGGGGCGAGCAGCACATCACGGAGGGGAGGGGGCGAGCAGCACATCACGGAGGGGAGGGGGCGAGCAGCACATCACGGAGGGGAGGGGGCGAGCAGCACATCACGGAGGGGAGGGGGCGAGCAGCACATCACGGAGGGGAGGGGGCGAGCAGCACATCACGGAGGGGAGGGGGCGAGCAGCACATCACGGAGGGGAGGGGGCGAGCAGCACATCACGGAGGGGAGGGGGCGAGCAGCACATCACGGAGGGGAGGGGGCGGGCACCGATCACGAGGGGGAGGGGCCGGGTAGCAGATCGGAGGGAGCGGTGGCACTATGACAGATGGAGGAGGACAGGGTGCACGATCCCTGTCCTCCTCCATCTGTCATAGTGCCACCGCTCCCTCCGATCTGCTGCACGGAGGTGAGGGGCCGGGCAGCAGATTGGGGGAGCGGTGGCACTGTGGCAGATGGAGGGCGGCGGCGGCAGCGGATCGGGAGGTGTGGGGGTGAGGGTGCGGGCAGGAGATCGGGGAGACAGGTGGCAGATCGCGGAGGGCAGCGGCGGTGGCGGCGGATCGGGACGCTTTTTGTACAGTGCAATGGCAGCGCGGCAACTTCCGGGTCCCATGCTCCGATCTCATAACAGCATGGGACCGGAGCTTGTCGCCCTGCCATTGCACTGTGTACACTCACTGTGCTCAGTGTGCTGGCGTGCTGCAGGGACAAGTGAAGCTGATGGGGGCGGTCACCGGCAACAGGTCCACTGTGATTGGAGAAATCGGTCACAAGGCCGATCTCTCCAATCAGAGCATTGGAGCTGGGGGAGGGTGATCCAGTGAGGTCACCCAGCTCCAGCCAATGGCCAGTGCTACAGCTGCACTGGCCAGGGCTGGATTTCAATGTTTCAGTCATTTTAAATGGCTGGAACATTACAGTGGCTGTGATTGGTTGAGCGGCGTTTGTCAGCCAATCACAGCCTCCGTAGGTCTGGGGAGGAGGCACCACCCCTCCTAAGGTCAGGAACAGGTCCCCTCCTCCCCGAATCTGCGGTTTTTGTTAACATATTGCAGTCACCGGAGGCTCCGGTGCCGCGATTCCGCCATGACGGAAAGATCCGTCCTTGGTCGTTAAGGCCCAGGGCACAAGGACGGATCTTTCCGTCCATGGTCGTGAAGGGGTTAAGAGGTCTCTGACTTTCTTCCATAAGGGTTTAAGTAAAGGACATCCCCAGAAAATGTGGATAAAGGATCCATTTTTCCCGCAACCTCTCCAACATAGTGGTGAGTTTTCAGCAGAAAACTTGCACAACTTTAGAGGGGTATAGTACCATCTGGAATACACTTTATAATATGTCTCCTGAAGAGAAGCACAGGTTGCAGTTGCATAAGTTGTTTCCAGAGCTTGTTTCCATGTACTTATAGGGAATTCCTTGTGCAAATCTTTCTCCCAATTATTTAGGTTTAGCTTTTTCTCAAATTCATAATCTTCATTTAGCAAGGAATATAAATTACTGGTTTTCCAAATAATTTGGTTTAATGGATTATTCAATAAATTTATTAGGGGTTTAGGAAGCTGAAATCTAGGTTTTTTGTTTGTAAGAAAATTTTCTATACGGTACCAAATTTTTTTCTCTTTATTTGGGATGTTGAATTTAGTTTGTATGTTTTTGAAGGGCAAGATTTTGTTATTTTCTATTAGGTCAAGAAAATTGTTTATGTTGTATTGTTTCCATTTTATTATGTTCATTTTGAGAGTCAGAATTTGTATTGTTTCAATTGGGCAACATTTAATATCCTCCAAAGGTACATTATCTTTCATCAATGTTTTTAATAGGGATTTCCATGCCCATAGTTCTGCTTTACTTGTTTGAAATTTAGTTAATGTTTTTTGTGTGTTTAAAAGTTGGGCCAAAATGATATCTGATTTGGGAATGTTTCGATTATAATGTTTTTCTATATGTACCTGTGAACGTTGCTTACCGCAACCCGGGGGTTTTACTCGCTTGCAGCGATGCAGGGTAGCTTAGGCATACACAGGCAACACAGTCTCTCTCAAAAATGCAGCAGTTTATTAGTAACATAAACTGCCCTTCCAAAACACAATGAAGCCTCTCCTGGCTTAAAGGAAAAGGTAAACAAAACACCTTCACATACCGTGGGCTTCAAGTCCATTTAAATGTCCATAGTGAAGGTATGGCTGCCTCCCCAGGAGACACGGATTTCTGGTCAGTCTTTGTAGCGGACCGCCCACACAGGTTTGGACACGAGTGTCAGAGTGGAGCTCCCTCAGCCTCCACACACTCAGTTCCAGAAGGTTGAAGGCAACCCACGCTTCCTTGGGCAGGTTCCTTCCAGAGGCTCCAACCTCTCTGAGAATAGCAGCCTCTTTACCTGCCGGAGGCTGCTCCTCGTGCAGGGCTGCTCCACACACACTGACAGTCTCCTAAATCAGCCTCGACACACCCACAGGTGGAGGTTTGTGTTTCCAGACCTGCACAGCATACTGGCCATCTAGAGCCAGCCTCTCTCTAGACTGCCCTAGACACACTTCTCCCAGGTTCAGAGACAGGATTGCTTTAACCCATGGAGCCACACCCACAGGTGGTAAGGAGTGTGTAATCAGCATCACACACCCTTCCATGGCTCTGCATGTAATGCAATCCTGTGGAACCACAGGTCCCAGCCAGCTTCACATTGCAGAGCACCCACGCTTCTGCAAAACATACCGGCCCTTTGTAATACAGCCGGTTGATACCTCACAGTACCCAACTATTTTTAAATTCGGTAATTAGACTATTTTGGGTCTGTTTAATGAGACTAGTTAAATAATAAGCGTAAATATTCGGTAAACCTAGGCCTCCATTCCTCTTATGTTTACATAAAATGTTTTGGGAAATTCTAGGTTTCTTATTTTGCCAGATGAATAGTGATAACTGAGATTGTAGTTTCTGGATCCAGTGCTTAGGAATTGTTGTTGTTAAACATCGGAAAAGTTGGAGTTTCTGGCCTTGGTCTGGGCCATAACAGAAAGCTTTAAACATTATCTGGCTGCTTTAAAATTCGTCGCCTATACGGATAACAATCCATTGACGCATCTGGACACTACCAAACTCGGTGCACTGGAGTAACGCTGGATGGCCAGATTGTCAAATTTTGATTTTATCATCAAGTACCGGACAGGCCGTAAAAATGCCAATGCTGATGCCCTGTCTAGGAATCCTCAGGCATATCTACCAGGATCAGAAGTAGAGGAGGATGACTTGGAAGAAGTAGAACTCCCAGCTTTCCATAAGAACAGAAAATGGGAAGCGACAAGCGACAAAGGCTGTTATCTATCAAAACCAGCAGAATATAGCATTGAACCCGTTGCCTCACTATAATTGGAAAGAAACCCAAAATAGTGATCCGGCAGTGAGTCTAGTGAAAAAGCTAGTAACCGAACCAAGCTGCAGACTTGACAAAGATTCCCCACTAGAGGCCAAGCAATTGTGGAAAGAAAGAAGCAGGTTATTTATCCATCAAGATAAACTGTGCAGAAGATATATTAATCCTAGTACACATGAGATGGTTTGGCAAATTGTGGTTCCAAAAAGAGACACCCAAATGGTGTTAGATACAGTATGTATCATAATCAATCAGGACATTTTGGATGGAAGAAGTTGGAGATCCTGTTACGTGATAGATTTTACTGGATTGGCATGAGATCTACTATAGAGAAACGGTGTAGAGATTGTGGACCATGCTCATTAAGAAGAAAAGACCGTAACAGTCAGAAGGCACCACTACGGTCCATCATTATCAAACCGCCATTAGAGCTGGTAGCCCTTGATCACGTCAAGCTCATACCCAGCAGATCCGGTTATACTTATGCTCTTACCATGGTGGACCACTTTTCCAGGTTCCTAGTAGTAGCTCCAGTGAAGGACTTAACGGCTCGAACAGCGGCAAAAACATTCCAAGCCTATTTCTGCAGACCACATGGATATCCAGAACGAGTATTAACAGATCAAAGCCCGACTTTTGAGTCTGAACTATTTCAAGAATTCTGTAAATTATACGGATGCAAGAAAATTCGTACTACGCCTTATCATCCTCAGACTAATGGAATGTGTGAGAAAAGAAATCACATTGTGATACAGCTGCTAAAAACTCTGCCTTGGAGGAGCAGAACAGATGGCCAGAGAAGTCACCAGATCTAGTTGGCATGTATAACAACATTCCAGTAAGCTCAACAAATTGCACCCCTGCATACCTTATGAGAGGAAGACCAGGAAAATTGCCAGTGGATTTGGAGATGGACATAATAGTTCCTGAAGAAAATACCTCAGATGCAGATTGGGAAGTAAAAAGAAAGGAGCAATATCAGAAAATACAGGAATGTGTCGAGAGAAGCCTGGAAAAATCAAAGGAAAAACAAGAAGCAAACTTTAACAAAAGTGCTCAAGGAACACCCTTACTACCAGGTGAATTAGTCTTAAAGAGAAAAAGACGACTGCATAAGTTAGATGATCAATGGGAGGCAGAACCCTACATTGTACAACCATCAAACCTCAACAACCAGAAAACCTGTTTGATTAGCAAAGACAAAGGTGAAATAACAGCAATGATGTCCAGGGATCATTTAAAGAAATACCCTCAACAGCTGCCACCAGTAGAGAGAATTCCTATTCAGAGAAAAGAAGAGAAAGAAAGAATAGTCAAGACAATTTTAGGAGAACTTCCTGCAGATTGGCCGCAAGTAGATGGCGTATACTTGATACCGATGGTGACTTTTCCACAACCCAGTGAAACGCCCACAGCAGAAGAACCACCCGTCGTAATGGAATCAGAGATTTCTGCAGTCGGTGTACCTGCCATTTCCACTTGGAGAGTAAGTAGACCCTCAAGTATACCAATTTTACGCAGGTCAACATGTATTAACTTTGGCTGTCCACCGCTTAGATACAGAGAATAAAATGTAGAAAGTGGAATATGTAAATAGTTGAATAGGTAGATAGTATTAATATATAAAAGGGGTAAAGGAAGTTTGCATAATGCTGTATAGGGGCCAGGAAGGTGACTCCAGGGCCAAGAGGCCTACAGTGATTATGACTGATATGGAACCTCACCACACTTAGAACTCTTAAACTAAAGCACTCGTAACTGTTGATATATTTTTTTGTTTGTTGATGCACTTTAAGCGAAGACCGAGCCACAAGATTGGGTGTGGCAAAAGTTTCTTTAACAGCTTACGGACAATGGACTAATGCTGTATAAGCTGGTGACCTATCTTATTCAATTTTTGTAGTTTTTATTTTTAAGACTCTGTGTTAAAAAAAAAAAAAAAATAGAGTAAATGTTACCAACATGTTATGTTTAAATTATAAGAAAATGTTTAGCTTAACCTATACCTTGTTGTCACACTCGGGGACGAGTGTGATTAACTAAGGGGGTATGTGGCGATTCTATCACGTAGAATCTGCTATCACCGCACTGAGATTAATGGTCTATCCGGTCTATCAGGTAAGATTTTTGGTCCAGTGAGTTCTCCTATGAGTGACTGATAGCTTTCTTTGTATAAGTTTCTTTATATAAATGTGTGCCGCCCCCGTGCCAGCATCAGCCGGGCTGCTCAGATCCGGATCTGCAATGGCTCGAAGGGTTTCCGGACCCGGGGGTCGCGCGGACACTCAAATAAAAGGGGGGCATATATGTATGGGGATTGCTGTGGATACTTCGTGACACCACCCACAGTGTGTGGTAATGTGGAGTACCACCACTGCTGTTAGAAAGCACCTGGGGGCGATGGAGTGACAGCTGGTTGTTTAACCCCTCCGTGGGTAGGGGTGGATACCGCGGGGCTCAGTGTCCAGAATACGGGGAGCGATGTAGGCCGGAGGTGGCATGCCGGGCTGGACTGGGGAATGTTTGTGTACTCACTATTGAATAATTGCACAAAAGTCTGTTGGTAAACTAAGGTGTTAGTGGCCGGCTGCCGCGTCCGGGTGTACTCGGGTCCCACACCTGGCTGGTGTACCGATGTCCCTTCCTCCAGCACTCTGTAATTTTCTCAATTCTGGATGTCCACTCCCGGTGCTGTTGTGGTTGTGAGTCGTGCCCGCTAAAACTGACCCTTGGGATCTCAGTGGGTGTTTGCGGATACCCTATCCCCCGTGGTGGGCTGCCGTTTCGCTCTATCTGCGCTAACACTTCTGGAACAACGTCTGGAACTTTGCTCCTGGCCTGGTTAATTAGAGGAGGGGCTTGCAACCGTCTTCTAACTAGGGTCCAGGTACCCGCCTGTGCACAGTTTCCGGACCGGATCTCCGCTGTCGGTACCGGCGGGCTCCAACCCTGTCCCGATCCACTATTGATTTCCCGCGGCCGGACTCTCATCACCTTTGGACACGGTCCACTGCTACCTAGCCAGTAGACCAGGGCCACTACCCTGGCTACCCTCCACTAGGCACAGCCTTGACCTTGCACTGTCACTTCCACTCCTCTCCACTCCAAACTCTAAACTTGAACTCCAAACTAGAACTACTGTGTTCCCGCCCCCGAATCCTCAAGACTCCTAGGTGGGCGCACCGAATCCGCCTGATCCTGTCCACTGGTGTGTCCTTCCTCCCCTGAAGGGGGTGACTAGGATTTTGTGGCAGATGGAACCTAGTGTGGGATGGTGTTGTGTGGGGTGTAATGCTCCTCTGTGACCACCTGGCGGCGCCAGGGTGTCACATTCCCCCTTGGTTGAATACAGCCCGTCCGTGGGCTGTGTGACCACTGACGTTTATTTTTCTGTATAAAAAACGGGAAAAATAGTAAAAACATTGTAAACATTTCTTCCCTTTATGGGAGGCACTTTTCTTTAACGTTGCAAAACATAAAACGCATTACTTTCCCTTCTTCTTCATCCGCCACCCAAACAACCTGGTTCCATGGTGCCACCGCTAAGAATGGTGGGCACCCCTTTTCCCAGTCTACAGGAGTTCCGGGTAACACCTATACGGTCCGGGTAAAAAGTTCCTTACACAGAAGTCCATCTCAAGGGCCCCAAGTCCGGGGACCCCTGGCCTGGAGGTTAGCCACCGGTTTCAGTAGTGGCTGGGCCTCGGCCTACTCCACCGCAGGCCCTTCCTCCAATCTACCTCTCCAGAGGCTGTGCAGGTGAAGAATAACAAGAAGGTAGAAGAAATCACTGTAACACCGCTCCTGGGCAGTCTCCTACTGCAGCTTTCCCCGCAAGACCACCGCCGTACGGCACGGATCCCCAGTGCCACCTTCACTCACGGTACTGCACTGTCCAGAGATCCCGTCTTCTTGCCGTTTGCGGTGCGCGTACAGCTGCTCCTCTGGGTCCAGCCTCATCCTCCACCAAGGGCTCCAACCCCGGATGGCCTCTTCACGTTCAACAGACAGGGGTGAAGACGTTCAACAAGGATGAGACTCATAACTGGTTAACCTTTGTATCTGTTCTGCTACCCTCCACCTGGGGAATCCAGATGGCCTCCTCTGGAACACGAGGACATTCAACAAGGATAGCAGTCTTTTAACTTGAAACTTTGAACTTGTTGCGGGTTCCGGTCTCTCTAAGGCCGGGCGCCTCCTGGACACACACTGGAAAAGTGCACGGGCAGACCACAGCGCTGGAAAACAGGCTCCACCACCCCAACAGCGGCAGGAGGGGGCTCGTCCTTGGAGGTGGACTCTGCTTCCGCTTCATACGTCTCCAGTGTATGAAGCGCTCGTGATGACAAAGCCATCCGGTAGCTGTTCCTGCCGAATCGAGGAACCCATGCGGCCTCCGAGGTACTGGTACCGGAGTCACTTTCCTCATGCTCTGCTGACTCTGCATCTTCATCAGCCGGTTCGTCTTCCTCCGAGGCCACAGATTCTGCTTCCAGTACTGTAGGCAGCACCTCCGCAATGTCCGTTGCTACATAACGGGGAGGTAGTATCTCTGGAGTGCCTGCCAGAACCGCAGGCTTCACCGCTCTTGCGTCCGGAGCGGGAGCCGCCGCTTCTCCGTCATTCAGCTCTGCCTTGGGTGCCGCCGCTCCAGCGGGGGCCGCTGCTCCACCATCCCCCTTGGGCGCCGACATCTCTCCAGTTCCTTCCCCTTGGTTTTTCGACAGCAGTCTCGCGGGACCCACTGTCCTTTGCGCTTCCTGTCTGGGGAGTCACCAACTTCCGCCCGCGTTCCCAGGTGGCAGGGCTTCAACTTTGTGCCCTTTTCTGGGGAAGAAGATGACGGACTTGTTGTTTTGGCACCAAAGATGGCGGGCAAGATGGCGGCAGTTCAAAATTTTCCAAAAGTTCATGGATTTCAAAGCAAGGCGCACGTCATCTACAGATGGGGTAGGAATCCTGTTCGTGATGCCAGGTTTTGAGGTGTGCCACCGCCATGCCAGCAGCAGCCGGCTGCTCGGATCTGGATCTGCAGTGGCTCGAGGGGTTTCCGGACCCGGGGTCGCACGGACACTCAAATAAAAGGGGGGCGTATATGTACGGGGATTGCTGTGGATACTTCGTGACACCACCCACTATGTGTGGTAATTTGGAGTACCACCGCTGCTGTTATAAAGCACCCAGGGGCGATGGAGTGGCAGCTGGTTGTTTAGCCCCTCCGTGGGTAGGGGTAGATGCCCCGGGGCTCAGTGTCCAGGACACAGGGAGTGATGTAGGCCGGAGGTGGCACGCCGGTCCGGACCGGGGAATGTTGGTGTACTCACTGTTGAATAATTGCACACAAGTCTGTTGGTAAACCAAGGTGTGAGTGGCCGGCTGCCGTGTCCGGGTGTACTCGGGTCCCACACCCGGCTGGTTTACCGATGTCCCTTCCTCCGGCACTCTGTAATTTTCTCAATTCTGGATGTCCTTCCCGGTGCTGTTGTGGTTGTGAGTCGTGCCCGCGAAAACTGACCCTTGGGATCTCAGTGGGTGTTTGCGAATACCCTATCCCCCGCGGTGGGCTGCCGTTTTGCTCTATCTGGGCTAACACTTCTGGAACAACGTCTAGAACCTTGCTCCCGGCCTGGTTAATTAGAGAAGGGGCTTGCAACCGTCTTCTAACTAGGACCCAGGTACCCCGCCTGTGTACAGTTTCCGGACCGGATCTCCGCTGTCGGTACCGGCGGGCTCCAACCCTGTCCGGCTCCACATTGGATTTCCCGCGACTGGACTCCCGTCGCCTTTGGACATGGTCCACTGCTTGCCACCTAGCCAGTAGACCAAGGCCACTACCCTGGCTACCCTCCACTAGGCACAGACTTGACCTTGCACTGTCACTTCCACTCCACTCCAAACTCTAAACTTGAACTCCAAACTAGCTGAAAAGCTGCGTTCTGTAGCGCCTCACAATGTCTGTCATGCACTAATCTCTGTCAGTCGGTCACTATCTCTGTCCCTCTCTCTCTCTGTCCATGTCAGTCTATCCCTCTTACCCCCTCTCTCATACTCACCGATCCCCGGCGCGGTTCTGCACGGCGTTCACACTGCTCCGGCGGCTTTTACTGTTTTGAAAAAGCCGGCCGCCCATTAAACAATCTCGTATTCCCTGCTTACCCCGCCCACCGGCGCCTATGATTGGTTACAGTGAGACACGCCCCCCACGCTGAGTGACAGGTGTCACACTGCACCCAATCACAGCAGCCGGTGGGCATTTCTATACTGTGTAGTGAAATAAATAATTAAATAATTAAAAAAAACGGCGTGCGGTTCCCCCCTAATTTTAAAACCAGCCAGATAAAGCCATACGGCTGAAGGCTGGTATTCTCAGGATGGGGAGCTCCACGTTATGGGGAGCCCCCCAGCCTAACAATATCAGCCAACAGCCGCCCAGAATTGCCGCATGCATTAGATGCGACAGTTCTGGGACTGTACCCGGCTCTTCCCGATTTGCCCTTTTGCGTTGGCAAATCGGGGTAATAAGGAGTTAATGGCAGCCCATAGCTGCCACTAAATCCTAGATTAATCATGTCAGGCGTCTCCCCGAGAAACCTTCCATGATTAATCTGTAAATGTGTAGCCACAGCATGACAATGAAGTCGGGTTAAGTTCACCCGAGTTCATTCTGATCGTGCGGCTCTTTCTGTGTCTGCTGTCAACTACCATTCACCGCTGCTACATGGCTGTCTATGTCTGCTGTCAGCGGCCATGTAGCAGAGCTGAATGGCAGATGACATAGTAAAAACGCATCCCTACACATTACACACGCTTGTCAAGTCAATAAATAAAAAAAAAAAAAAAAGGTGCCCAATGCATACGTCACAGAACACATGATCTAAAGGATCGCACACAAAATTGATCAATTTAACATAGACTACTAACGCTCGTGTGTCAGCAAATGAACGACCTACGTGCAATCTCATTAGATCGCATATGCGACCTGGGCGTGTCACATCGCATACGAGATCGCACACCTAATTGTAAGGTGTAAAGCTGGCTTAATACAGGGCAATATTGTGGTACCGTGTTAGCCAGAAAAAAAAGCCTGAAGAAGGAGCCTCTGTGCTCTGAAAGTTTGCTAATATAATTTTTCTGGTTAGCCTATAAAGGTATCACTCCTAATATACTTTTGTCATTCTTGGGACATAGTATTTCAATTCATCTAAATCTCTGAAATACATGATTAAGATCAAACTCCCCAATGGAACATTCCCTATAATGATGCAGATGTAGTCACATTGGACTCACTCTGTCCTACGATTAAGTAGTGTCCATATTTTTAAGTGTGGATAAAAGAATGTTCAGCCACAGTTTTGTGCACCTCTGAAAAGAAAGACAATGCTGAACAGAGGTCAGATGGAGTCCAGAGTAACTCTGTGTGCCTCATTATAATGCATGGATGACTTGTGGGTTTCATCGAAATCACTTGGCTTGGAGATTTAACTAGAAACCCCTGATGTAAGTGCTCAGTGTGAAGAACAACATAAATGTGATCCAAACTTAAATGTAAGATGTTCCCAATAAAACATTCAACTTATTCCACAAAAAAAAACTAATACCCGCTCAGGTTCCTCACTTGTTAACGGAAATATAAGGGGATTTCACATTATTGGTTACACAAAAGATTTGGAAGAGCAAAATGGCTCTTCCAAAACTAATCCAGCTAATTCCGTGCTAACAAAACCAAAGGCCCCCTTCCTTCTGAGCCCCGCAGTATGCCTAAGCCACATTTAGCATCCACATATCTAGCGTTTCTGTAGTAAGGAAGCCTTCTTAATTTACGGGGGTGTCTCGAGAAGTATGAGCTGGGCACAATGTATTGGCATTACAATGTACTGGGCACTGAAATGCGTGGGCACTATAATGACAAATTTGCAATTTTCACTCAGCAGCATCCATTGTTGCCTGTTTCTGAAAAACACCCATGGAGTCAGAATCATCACTAAACCTGTAGATAGATTCCCAGAGTGGTTTAGTTTTCAAAAAGGGTCGCTCATCTGACATTTTGGGGCTCTATACATGTAGTTCGCCACAACTATTCTAAGAAAATGTGTTCTCTAAAAGTCAAATAGCGCTCTTTCCCTCCTGAGTCTTGCCGTATGTCTAAGCAGTATTTTACAACCATACGTGGGGTATTGCTATAGTCCGCAGAAATTAAGTGACCCATTTTGGTGCTGTTTTTACCCATTTCTCTATGTGAAAATGTCAAATTTAGGGTTTAAACAAAATTGTAAAATCTAGACCAAGACATTTTTTTTGTGGTGTAATTATTTTTTCTTCGCAACCCAATGATATAAAATTTGATGACACACCTCTAGTGTCAATGTCATCACTATATCCTTAGATGAATTAACTGAGTGGTTTAGTTTGTAAAATGGGGTCATTTATGGGGGGAGGTTCTGCTGTTCTGGCACCTCCGGGGCTCTGCCAATGTGACATGGCACCCGCAAACTATAACAGCAAAATCTGGACTATAATAATGTGCTCCTTCCCTTCTGTGCTTTCCACCATGCTTAAAAAGTTGTTCCCGATTACATGTAGGGTATTGGCACACTCAGGAGAAACTGCAAAACAAACCGTGTGGTCAATTTTTTTATATTAGCCCTTATAAAAATTAAAAATGTTTTGCAATACAATATTTTAATGGTAAAAATACAATTATTCTTCCTTCACCATCGAGTGATATAAAATTCTGTTTTGCACATGTGGTGTCTACATGCTCACTGCACTCCTATATTAATTAATTTAAGGGTGTAGTTTGTAATATGTAGGTCTACTTTTCTGGCATGTCACGGTCTCTGCCAAAATGACATTTCATCCTCAAAACATTCTAACAAAATCTGCACTTCAATATGGCGTTTCTTCCTTTCAGAGCTTTGCACTGTGCCTCAAAAGTAGTTTTCGACCAAATATGTGGTTTTAGCGCATTAGTCAGAAGAAATTGTGTAACATTGTACTATTTGTTTTCTCATATTGCTACTTTTGAAAATGTAATGCTTAGGGCAAAAGCAACATTTTATTGTAAAAATTGTGATAATTTACTCAGAACAATGTCATACAATTCTGTGAATTTCCTGAGGTTTAAAATTCTCACCATACAATTAGATGAAGTCCTCATGGAGTGCAGTTTCCAAAACAGGGTTACTTGTTGGGGTTTTTGATGTTTTGGTATATTGTGGTCTCTTCAAATGCGACATGGGATTTGCAATCTATTCCAGCCAAAATGTTGCACCAAAATTCAAATAGCATTCCTTTCTTTGTGAGCCTTGTCCATGACCATGTACTGTATCGTCATACGCAGGAGAAATTGCACAACAAAGCGTGCCATCCAATATCTCCTGTTTGTCTTGTTAAGATTAAAAATCTGAGTCCAGCACTTGATGTCATATTGTGAGAATACAATATATTTTACTATATGCTTTTAGCAGTGGGAATACAATATATATATATATTATATATATATATATATATATATATATATATATATATATACTAGCTGTACTACCCGACTTCGCCCGGGTTAATAACTGCTGTTAACAAAATAGAATGTATTAACAAAAATGTATTCTGCACACAAAAACCACAAAACAAATAGATATAAATGTAATTATAATTTCTGTCTCCCCCTCAGTATATGTATCTCTGTCTCTCTCTATCTCTTTGTCTGTCTGTCTCTTTACCTGTCTGTCTCTGACTGTATCTGTCTCTTTCTCCGTCTGTCTCAATCTCTTTCCCTGTCTGTCTATCTATCTCTTTCCCTGTCTGTCTGTCACTTTCCCTGTCTGTCTCTTTCGCTGTCTGTCTCTTTCCCTCTCTTTCCCTGTCTTTCCCTGTCTGTCTCTTTCCCTCTTTCCCTCTGTCTCTTTCCCTGTGTCTGTCTCTTTGTCTGTCTCTTTACCTGTCTTTGTATGTCTCTTACTCTGTCTGTCTCTTTACCTCTCTTTCCCTGTCTGTCTGTTTCTCTGTGTCTGTCTTTTTGTCTGTGTCTGTCTCTTTTCCTGTCTGTGTCTGTCTCTTAACCTGTCTCTCTCTTTCCCTGTCTGTCTCTTTCCCTGTCAGTCTATCTCTTTGACTGTGTCTGTCTCTTTGTGTCTGTCTCTTACCCTGTCTATGTCTGTTTCTTACCCTGTCTGTGTCTGCCTCTTTCCCTGTCTGTGTCTGTCTCTTTCCCTGGCTGCATTGTGACACGCCAACATTCCATATAAGGGCGTGGCTGCGCATTCTTCTGAAGTTGTGGCTGCACTGTGGTTCCCAGCTCCATTCGCTTTAATGGAGGCAAGTTTTTTGGTGAATAACTGTAAAGCGCGGGGTTAAAATTTCCCCTCAAAACATAGCCTATGACGCTCTTGGGGTCCAGACGTGTGAGTGTGCAAAATTTTGTGGCTGTAGCTGTGACGGTGCAGATGCCAATCCCGGACATACACACATACACACACACACACATACACACACACACACACATACACACACACATTCAGCTTTATATATTAGATATATATATATAAATATATGTATGTATATATATATATATATATATATATATATATATATATATCTCAGTGGTTAGCACTGCAGTCTTGCAGCGCTGGGGTCCTGGGTTCAAATCCCACCCCACCGAGGACACTATCTGCAAGGAGTTTGTATGTTCTCACGTGTTTGCGTGGGTTTCCTCCAGTTTCCTCCCACACTCCAAACACATACAGATAGGGGCTCTAGATTGTGAGCCCCAATGGGGACAGTGTTGCCAATGTATGTAAAGCGCTGTGGAATTAATAGCGCTATATAAATGAATAAAATTAATATTAATTATTATTAAATTATATATATATATATATATTTATTTATTTTCTTTTATATGCTTTTCTATAACCAAGCTTTCTTTTGTATATGAGTGACAAGATGGAGCCTGCAGCTGATGTCAAATATAAGGGAACAGAGTGAAGAGATTGATAATGATAATGACTGTCTACAAAGTTCAGATTTATAACTGTGAGATACACGACAAGGACCCTGCGAGTTATGGTGGGTGTGAAAACAGGAGGGGCTGGAGAGGAAATTCCATATACGGACAAATTTTATATGCTTTCTGCATATGCTTTTACTATAACCAATGGCATACTTAGGAATTTTGCTAGAAGATTAACCCATTACTGTTCTTTAAAAAGGCTTGTAATAATAAAGCATGTGACATGTGCACCTGCTTTTCACTGAGAGAGGAATTAATACCAGAAGGATTTGTGTGGTCTGAATTTTTCTGCTGGCGCTTAGTGACCTTCAATTTGAGATTTCAGTAGACATTCATTGGAAGAAGGAGATTTCTCTTCCAAAACTGTGGAATTTCTCCTTAATAATATCACTACGTCAGTAGCTGGCCTGTGATTGGCCAGCGTCTGACTTAGGTATAGTTCTGCAGAGAGCTCTCCTCAACACCAGCAGTTTATTTAAATGAAATAAAGAGCTCACTACTGCGAGCACCAGCCACAATCATCACGGTGTCCACAGGCCTGCGGGCCGCAAGAAGAAGCCTAAGGGGCCACATGTGGCCTGGGTGCCGCATGTTTCAGTCACCTGCCCTAGTCAATCTTTGGACCTTAACCAAAACCAGGAGTGTTACAGTAAGAGGAAAAGTACAATAGAAACACAGGCACCTTTTCTGCTTTTTTTTGCCAACTCTTGGTTTTGGCTACAAATACTGAGGTAAACACTCCCCAAATACTTAGTGTGTGCATGTGACCTAAGGGGTTAATTCATCAGTTGGAGAAACTATCTAGCCAGAAGCAATGCATTTAGTAGGACCTGAATATGTTAAAAAATTACCTTGAGAGGAATAGGATTCCTCATTGATTGAGAATTAAGAAAATACCCACATACTTTTTTTCTAATAGTTTTCTTTCATAATGGAATGACATCCGATTCCTTACCAAATGTTAATGAAGAAATAAGACTGAATAGGAGGACATTCAGCAAACCCATTAACCAAATATATTCATCTGCCAGAATACAGCACTTTAAATAAATAAAATGATGGACAACCATCAGAATTTGGAGGATTCAATTATGAAGATGAAAAAAACTAAGTTCACTAGAATCTCATTGGATTATAAAAATGACAAAATATATGAATGGAAAACTAGAACATGAAGGACCCAGAACAAAATGTATCCTGACACACCATAGTCCCAAGAATGCACATTTATATAGGGACAAAGTATTCTGGTAAATAAGTTTCTTTTTCTTCATCAGAGTGTGAGTCTATTGAATCAAGTTCAGATACCTTGTTTTCCAGTAATCTCCAGCAGATGGATGATTTTTACACTCCAAATAACGCAAAAGACAGAGGTGGGAGGGGTAGAGGAGCTAGTGTAACACCCACTGGTTAAATTACTCGTCGCTGGGGCTGGTGATGTCGGGTCTGGGGATGTCACAGGTGGCCCTTTCACCCGGTTTTGTGGCCCCGAGGTGTACAATAAAGAAGTTGGGGGGATGATGATGGAAGTTGTTTTTGTGACGCCACCTGCAGTATTTGCGGCCAGGGAGTTAGCCGCTGCTGCTGTCGCTTTCCTCCAGGGCAGATGGTAGTAGCAGCTAAGTTATTTCTGTTCCCCACAGGTGGAGTGGGCCCCGGGGAGTATGAAGAGAGGAGTAGTATTAGCAGGCGCAAAGCACAGGGCGCCGGCAAGGACAGGAGGATACAGTCTCTGTGGGTTCAAGGTTTTTCTTTACTCACAGTCCTGGCATACCAGGGAGATTCCGGTCGCCTCTGTGATGGGCCCTAGTCTATCCCGAGCAATTCAAGGTCATCGCCGGTGTTCCCACTGTGAGTCCTTTTTGGTCGTGGTCCCTCCTATCCCGGTGTAGGTGGAATATGGAACAGGCTGCGGGTGTTTCCTGCACTCGCTGTAGACTCTGGAATCCCATGTAGCTGTAGAGAGCCCAGGATGAGCCATGTGCTCCAAGCTGCGGGACCTACCAGAAGTGTGAGGTAATAGATGATTGGACCAAGGTCCCAGGTGTGCCTCTCATCCCAAGCTGTGCCCGGAGTTGACTGACTATGTGTGAAGATGCTCCTTCCCTTTCCCCAAGTGGTGCCCGCTCCCCAGGTGGTTGTTCCAGTGACTGGGAAAGTCCCAAGCTTCGTGATGGCCACCCCCTATCCACCCCAGGCCATCCCCCCAGTGGGAAAGCACATAACTGTTTGTGGTTTGTGAATGTGACAAGACACCAGCGATTAACCTCTCCTTACCCGGGATGAGTACTACATCTTAAGGGAGATGCAGCACCCTGTGGCGACTGAAGCCTCAGGAACGCCACATTCCCCCACAGCAAATGGCAGCATTCCTGGGCTGCAACCAAACAAAGTTAATACACCACAATTTTTTTAGTATGCAATAAACAGGTTAACAATTTTCCCTTTATGGGAGGCAGTATCAAACATTTCACTGATATACTGGGTAGAAAGATTATCAAGTGCAACAAGTAAAACAAACATCAACTTTTGCATAGAAAAACAGTTATTCTTGCTTGGCTGGTGGTGGTGGTGGTGCCAGAGGGCTGGTCCCAGCCGCCTGGTTCTGGGCTCTCAGAGGACATCTTTGGGCAATGTGTCCAGCCTGCTTACAACAGCAACAAACCGGTATTAAGATGTCCATGGTGTCAGGAGCAGGTTTCTCCTCCGAGGCATCTCTTGAGCCGGATTCTGGTATAACTCTCTGCAAAGGCTTTGAGTCTAGTATCTCCGGTGTCACGGGTGCAGTGTCTGTGGTAAGCTGGTCTTCCTCCTTAATGGACATGTCCTTGCAGGCATGGGGTTTCCTGCTCGTTTCCAGCAGTGGGGCTCTTCTTCTTGCTCTTTCTAGGCTCCACCCACGCATTTATGCTCTTTTTGGTTTGCGCCCACGATGACACACCTTCTCTTTTCCCATGCTACACAAGTAATGGTGACTGTCCTTTTTAAGCAATACGGTTCAACACAGTTCTGTAAGGCGCACAGTGCCCGATTAGCCTGGACACGTTATCCTGTTTGTGATGCCAAGTTATAGTACCCACCGGGCAAGGGTTAAATTAGTTGTCACCAGGCCTGGTGATGTCGGGTCTGGGGATGTCACGGGTGGCCCTTTCGCCTGGTTTTGTGGCCCTGAGGTGTACAATAAAGAAGGTGGGGGAGTGACTGATGATGGAGGTTGTTTTCGTGACACCACCTGTGGTATGCGGCCTGGGAATTAGCCGCTGCTGCTGTCGCTGTCCTCTGGGGCAGATAGTAGTAGCAGCTAAGTTGTTTCTGCTCTCCACAGGTTAAGCGGGTCCTGAGGAAACACCAGCGATTAACCTCTCCTTACCCGGGATGAGTACTACATCTTAAAGGAGATGCAGTACCCTGTGGCGACTGAAGCCTCAGGGGCGCCACACTAGCACAGAAGCATTGCAGAAGATATCCAATAAGGGAGAAAAATAAATAATTTCCTCTATCGATACTTGTTTAAACAGTAAACCAAGAAAAGATGCACCGCAATAAAAAAACATATGAAAGAGGGTGCTCCATGCTAGTAGGAAAGACTAAAATGAAAGAAGATCACGCATGATACCGAGCAGGCACCACAATAATAATCCAAAAATCAATGTTATTAAAGAAAAAACACATATGTTAACAACAGATTAAGAACAAACTGGGTGACAAGTAGAGTTAAGCGAGACGAACGGTTCGCCAATTTCCTGTTCGAGTAATTTTGGGGGGTGTTCGAGTCGTTTGACGAACTCGAACGATTTGCTTAAAGTTCGGTAGTTCGAGTTACGTTCGAGACCGGTTCGATCACCAAAAAGCGTAGCTAGTTACCAGCCGGCTTTTCACTGTAATAGTGTGAGTCACTGTGAATCATGATATTATCAAAATTCAGCGTATGGTGTGCGGGGGGGGGGCGGAGTTTAGATCAGTGCTGCTGCTGAGTGCTGAAAGAATGGTGATCGCCATTTTTTTTTCCTAACCGCGCGTACAGTGGGGCGGGCCAGGCTGTCAGCAAATCACAGACACACACACAGCAAAGTGGATTTCTGCCAGATAAGCAAGGGCATGTGTCATAGGCTGTGCATGTCACATGTCTTTGCTCTATAAGACCCAGCCATTTTCCCTGTCTCCGCCATTATCTGTCTGCTGCGGGTGGGTGACAGTCACCGCTCCCGCTGCTGCTGTTGCTGTGTGCGCTATAGACATACAGTGCAATCTACACAGCACTTTAGGGATTAGGGATTACTTGTAATTTCAGCCCTTTTCAGGGCTGCATTACAGCCATTCATAGCCATAGTTGCTAGGCAGCTCTGTGCCAACGCTGTGCAGGGGTTTATATCACAGCGTCTGGCTACATCAGCTCAGGCAATTCTTTGGGGCATTGTTTCATTGGCAGGGATAGAAAGCGAGGCTTCCTCTCCTGTCCAGCTAGCTATAGCACCTGTGCATTCTACACACCTGTCAATTTTTGCTACGCAATTTTAATTGCAAACAGTGCTGACACTTTTACGGCCATAGTTTCATTGTCTGGGATACTACGTTAGGGTTCCTCTGCTGACAATTTTGCTATACCACCTCTGCATTGTACAGCACCTGTCCATTTGTGCTACACAATTTTAATTGCCAAAAGTGCTGCCATTTTTAGGGCCATACTTTCATTGTCTGGGATACTACGTTAGGGTTCCTCTGCTGACAGTTTAGTTATACCACCTCTGCATTGTACAGCACCTGTCCATTTCTGCTACGTAATTTTAATTTTCAAAAGTGCTGACACTTTTAGGGGCATAGTAAAATTGTCTGGGATACTACCATAGGGTTCCTCTCCTGTCAAGCAAGGTACACAACATGTGCATTCTACACTCCTCTCCATTTCTGCTATGCAATCTTAATTTCCAAAATTGCTGACACTTTTAGGGGCAAAGTAAAATTGTCTGGGATACTACCTTAGGGTTCCTCTCCTGTCAAGCAAGGCACACCACATGTGCATTCTACACTCCTCTCCATTTCTGCTATGCAATTTTAATTTCCAAAAGTGTTGACACTTTTAGGGGCATAGTAAAATTGTCTGGGATACTACCTTATGCCGGCGTCACATGGTACGATCTATCATGCGATCGCACGAGTGATCGTACCCGACCCCGTCGTTTGTGCATCACGGGCAATTAGTTGCCTGTGGCGCACAAAGTCGTTAACCCCCTGTCACACGTACTTACCTCCCGCACAACCTCGCTGTGGGCGACGACCATCCTCTTCCAGAAGGGGGAAGGACGTTCGGCGTCACAGCGACGTCACACAGCCACCGCCCAATAGAAGCAGAGGGGCTGAGATGAGCAGGACGTAACATCCCGCCCACCTCCTTCCTTCCGCATTGCCGGCGGGACACAGGTAAGCTGTGTTCGTCATTCCCGGGGTGTCACACGGAGAGATGTGTGCTGCCTCGGGAACGATGAACAACCGGAGCACAGAAGGAGGACCGACATTTTGAAAATGAATGACGTGTCAACGAGTAACGATAAGGTGAGTATTTTTGCTTGTTCACAGTCGTAAAGAGGTGTCACACGGTACGACATTTCTAACGATGCTGGATGTGCGTCATGAATTCCGTGACCTCGCCGACATATCGCATGATATATCGTACCATGTGACGCCAGCATTAGGGTTCCTCTCCTGTTAAGCAAGGTAAAGCACATGTGCATTCTACACTCCTCTCCATTTCTAGTACGCAATTTTTAACTGCAGGTAGTCCAGGCAATCTGTGACGAAGGCATGAATATAATGTTGACTTCATCCAAAGATGGTTCTCTCGATGTCTGAGAGAGCTCAACACCAGCAGCTGTTTCCACTTCAAAAACAACTGACGACCTGCCAATCACACTGCCTGCTGCGGGTAAAGGGGTGGAAGGTCAGCGTCAAAAAGCATGTGTGATTGCTGTCCCCACAGTCACAGAGGATGAAGAGTACGCCGATGCCATTGATGGGGCAGACGGTGGTTGCACAGCCCCACTAGGCCACATTGTAGCACAGTGAACTTCCCATTGCAACTTATGCTTCATTTAAAGTTGTGTACAGGGTGGGCTCCCCAGTATTCAGCAATACCACAAACTAGGAAAAGGACTCTAGGCAGTTGGGTTGATAAATGATTGTTTAACTTTCCAAAAACAAACAATAAGAACCATGCATAAAACTGAAAGATTAGAAAAATCTATTCACAATTCCAAAAGCCTACACCCCTATGCTGCGACACACGTAATGGCGATTTATACCTCCTGCTCACCAACTTTTGCCTATCTAAGGGACTGTCTAAACAGTTGCCTACTACCTGGTAATCCCTCTGCATAGCAGGAGTAATTGTGTGTGTGTGTGTGCGAACACGACTTACCAGTGTCGCATCACAAGAGCTTACAACTTATCTATTCAAACATAAACAAAACCCATTACCCCCCCTGAATACCCTTGTTAGCTGAAGCCTCACAGATAAGGCAGATGATAACAGTGTGAAGGCAAACCACACAGCTCAGCAACACAGTCCTGGAAATCTTGTAAAGCAACAGTCAATGCAAACATGTGTCGCTGTCCCTCTATGATTTTAACTGTAACTGACAAATTGACAGAGCAGAGGCATCAAGTCTTATTGTCTATATAGTCGGCCTAAGCAGAACAGATATGTGTTTTGCTAAGAAAATAAAGTGTTGCATGCATGCATTACTGTCTGGGCCCAGCCTACCGTACCCGAGTACTGTGGTGTCCAGTTGCCATCAATACAGAGTTTATGATCCTCTCCCGGTAAACAGTATAGACAGCACCGGAAGAATGTCGGTCTCTGGCACAGGATGCTGCTCACAGGCGTTACGTTCCTCCTCACCAAACTCCAACATGAGTCCCCTCACAATTCACCAAAGTGTTTCCGCGGTGGTTCCTTGCTGTAACGCACATCTTTAGCTTTTCCTTCACTTCACAGACAGCACCTCCTCCACTCTCCAAGTCCACAGCTGAAGACCGTTTTGCTATTGCTACAGTGACCAAACAGTCAAAGGCAGACGCATAAAAACAGCAGCCCCTTGTGGGTAGTCTGCAACAATGCATGCAATGAATGGCAAATAAGCATGTTGCATTCACAGTGGATAATATCATCAATACACCCTCACACTATCACTTCATATCCATGTGACAGTTCATGGACCAAGTAGTCAAAGTAGTGAGTTTTTGTCCTCTACTTAGAGATTGGTGACAAATCTTACAGATGACATGACTTGGGTGATCTTTTGTGATATAAAAAAAGCCCCAGGCTAGGCAAGGCTTACAGCCCATGCGACCTGCAGAGCCACCATGACTTCTGTTCAGAGGCAGAGTTGTGGCTGAGGATTCAGTTGTTGACGTGCTCCAGTATTTTGTCTCTGTCCAGGAAGACGCAACGTAACCTCATCATCAGTAGCATCCTCCTCCACCTCCTCTGCTGACCTCATCGACGGGCTGACTTTGGTTTGACAGTAAGTGGGGTCTAAAACCTCATCATCACCCTGTGTGTTTTCACTCCCCTCGTCTGGACTCCTCCGAGCCAACCTCTTCCTGCCCTGACCGAATAGTAAAGTTGTCATTCCAATCAGGTATCTGAGTCTCATCAGCATGTTCCCCATTGTCTCCACCAGGAGGATTTACAGTTTGGGAATGAGGGTGTACATTATGCTTAGCACCTTCTTCATCGGGGCCTGGATCTGACTCACAAAGCTTCTGTGCATCAGTGCAGATCATTTCCTTGTCTGGACTCACTGCAGCTTTGGAGCAGCCCTCTGATTCCCAGGCTATAGTGTGACTGAACAGCTCTGCAGACTCAACCAACTCTGTTACCGCATACTCAGCAGGGCTGGTGGAAACGAGAGCTGTTAGGAAGCAAGTGCGATTGGGTTGACTCCACAGAGGAATGGAGTATTTGAGATATTGAAGTTGAGGTTGAGGAGAGGCCACTTTATTGAGCACTTGAGATCTATTGAAGCACCTGCTCTTTTGGTGTCTCATCTACATTTGGTAGCGATGGTCGTGTCCCTGAAAAAAGGGATCATATCAGATTATCCACGGGAAGAAGTACACCTCTTATTTTGGCTTGTAGTTGGTGTTATGAATCGGTGCCACCGTAGACGCAAGTAGTCTGCTGTGGTTCCAGTTGCGCCCAGGCGTCAGCTGCCATTTTTGGCCGTGCCTCGGGTTGTCCATCTGGCTGCTTCCTCATCCACGTCTAAGTGTGGAGAGACGGCTAGTGCGTATGCGTGTGCCGATTTACCCCAGACACAGCCTAAGTCCAGTGTTTCGCCTAGTGAGCATGCTCAGCATGACTGTGCCATTCCTGAGGCTAAGTCCTCAGTTCTGCTACTGAGCATGCTCCCACACTTAGTGAGAAAAGCTTCTTTGCACAAGTACTTGGACTCCGTGCCTAAATCCTTTGTTGGGCCTACAGAGCATGCAGAAGCTGATAGTCTGTTTTTAGAGACTGTTTTTCAAGCAAATGAGCATGCTCAGGCACTTAGTGCATCAGAGGCTAGGTCCATTAAGGAACTTACTGGCCATGTCCGTGAGGTGGCAGTTTGTGATAGTCCAGAGGGCATCAGGTGTCCTGATGATGTGGCCACTCCGGACTGGCTCGCAGAGGCCCGCCCCTATAATTTGGCACCTCATCATTGTTCGTCAGATGATGACTAGTGAGGTGTTTGGGGCGTGGCTGCCATGAGGTCATCATTGAAGGGGCAGTTACGGTTAGGCCGCTGGTTATGTAACTGATGACGTGGCGCTCTGCTTTTGGCTCATGGAGGGGCATTGTGGTCCACCCTGGGTTGGGGCTGACTCAGGTTAGAAAAGGGGCTGGAGACAACAAGGAAGTGCGCAGTCTTCTATTATGCTCAGACAGATCACACCTCCATGAGTTGAACCCATTGTGGCTTTAGGGCAAAGGTAGGCAGGGATTTTGTCGGTGCAGGACGCCACCACACTTGGTAACGCAGAACGGTTAAGATCAGCTCCTGTCCTACCAGTCCTGCTAGTGCAGCACAGTGGCATGAACTGGGCTGCTGCTGCTACAACTGCTGTCCACAGGTGTGCCCCCTACGCACACGGACAGCGTACACAATGGCCCCTGTGTTGTTAACAGGGATTTCCTGGGCTGGGTGTGTGGACCCTGTGACGCTAACAGGGTTCCCAGTCTCCAGATCCGAGTGTCGTCTAACTCGGTTCAGGCTACTATTTTTTTCAGAGCCACCCAGCTCTGTATACTCTGCCTAACCTTCGGGTTGCCAGCATCTCCTTTTCCATCTAGGAGCATGGTGGTCCCTGACTGGCGATTGGGATATATACCACCTTATTCAAATCTGCCAGTTCCCCCGTAACAGATGGTGTTTCTTCAGCAGATGTTACTGTTGCTTAACCACCAAACCCATGGACACAAACTTTTTTCCCCATTTCTAACATGCCTGTTCACCTTTCCACCAGCATCTGGCCTTTTTACACTCATTTTGTATATGACCAAATTTGCAACTCTACAGGGACACCCTACTCAACTCCGTCTCAGCACAGCAGCCAGCTCTCGGTCCCATAGATGTGGACAAGTAAAAGACCATTTCCTCCTAGCCATGACAAAGCGTTGAGATTCACTCTGTGCAGCACTGGTGTTTAGTGGAAAAGCCGATCTAAAGGCCGCTTTACACGCTGCGATATCGTGACCGATATCGCTAGCATGTGCACCCACCCCATCGTTTGTGCGACACGGGCAAATCAATGCCCGTGGCGCACAAAATAGCGTGGACCCATCACATTATTTACCTTCCCTGCGACGTCGCTGTGACCGGCGAACCGCCTCCTTTCTAAGGGGGCGGTTCGTTTGGCGTCACTGCGATGTCACTGCAACGTCACTAAGTGGCCGGCCAATAGAAGCAGAGGGGCGGAGATGAGCGGGACGTAACATCCCGCCCACTTCCTTCCTTCCGCATTGCTGGCGGCCGCAGGTAAGGAGATGTTCCTCGTTCCTCCGTCGTCACACACAGCGATTTGTGCTGCTGCAGGAACGATGAACAACATCGTATCTGTAGCTGCACCGATAATTGGGAATTAACCCCCTTGTCACCGATGAGAGATTTTGAACGTTTTTGCAACGATTCAAAATCGTTCATAGGTGTCACACGCAACGACATCGCTACCACGGCCGGATGTGCGTTACAAATTTTCTGACCCTAACGAGATCGCTGGAGCGATGTCGTAGCGTGTAAAGCGGCCTTAAGATTGCGTACCAGCTTCTGCTGATACTCATGCATACATGTGTCCCTTTTTATGGCAGGACTTATTTTGACCAATTTTGTCTTGTACCAGGGATCTAACAGTGGGGCAAACCAGTAGTCAGCATTACTTCGAATTCGGACAATCAGAGGGTCATGCTGTAGGTAGTGCAGCAAGAAGGCGCTCATGTGTCTTGCGCATCCAGAAGGACAAAGTCCTTGCTGTGTTGGTGGCGGAGAGGTGAGAATCATGCTTCCTTCCTCTGCCCTCTACCCCCAACCTCGCACAACAGAAATGTGATCAAGCTCTCCCTCATCTACTGCGTCTTCTATACCCATTGCCAGTTCATCCTCCATTTCTTCCTGGGCTCCTGCACCTCCCTCAACAGTTTGGCTGATACTATATGCCCTTGTTAATCCCTCTCCCCCACCATCCCATGCCTGCCGCCTTGGTGCTGCTGAACGTGTGGACCTTGTAGATCTTGTTATCCCTTCCGCATATGACTCCTCCTGTACTTCTTCCCCTTCCTCTTGTCCCACCACCTGACTCTGAATAATGTTAGAGTGTGCTCCAGCATGTAGATGACCGGATTTGTCATAATGATAATGGCATCGTCAGCACTAAACATCTTCGTCGCCATTTGTAAACTGTGAAGAAGGGTGCATAGGTACTTGATTTCAGACCACTCCAGCAGCGTGATCTGACCCACCTCTGGATCTCGTTAGCCCAGGCTAACGTATTGCATAGTCATAATGTATTGCAGCAGTGCTCGCCGGTGCTGCCACAGACGCTGCAACATGTGCAGATTCAAATTCCTGTGTGTCGGCACTAGAGATGAGCGAACCGGTCGTGGTTCGGCTCAAGTTCGGTTCATCGAACGGAGGTCTCGTTAGAGTTCAGTTCGACGAACCGAACTCGAACCGCATAGGAAACAATGGCAGGCAATCACAAACACAGAAAAACACCTAGAAAACACCCTCAAAGGTGTCCAAAAGGTGAAAAACAACTCACAACACAAACACATGGGAAAGTGACAAGGACATATACTCATGCGAAAACAAAAGAGCTGGAAAAGGAAAAAGAGAAGGAGACACAGATATAGGCATGGCACGCCCTTCTAAAATCATGTAAAACACCGCAAGGTGACTCCAAGCGGAGTCTCCCTTTTTTCCAAAAATTGGGCCACACACACACCCACCCATTCAGTGGCAGCACTTGTGCCCTAGTTGCAAACAGGATGTTTTGATTTGCATCAAGCACATTCAAAAATACGCCATAATTAACCGTCCCCAGGATGACACCAGGGTAGGTAGCAAAGTCTTTCCTGATCCCAGCTCTGTTCATCTTGGCTTCTTTTAAAAACAATGTAAGCAAGGGTTACTCCAAGCGGAGTCTCCCTTTTTTTCCAAAAATTGTGCCCCACACACACCCACCCCTTCAGTGGCAGCAGTTGTGCCCCAGTTGTACACTTCACAGCTAGATTTGCATCAAGCACATTCATAAATACGCCATTCTTAACCGTCCCCAGGATGACACCGGGGAAGGTAGCAAAGTCTTTCCTGATCCCAGCTCTGTTCATCTTGGCTCCTTTTTAGAAACACTGTAAGCAAGGGTTACTCCAAGCGGAGTCTCCTTTTTTTCCAAAAATTGGGCCCCACACACACCCACCCCTTCAGTGGCAGCAGTTGTGCCCCAGTTGTACACTTCACAGCTAGATTTGCATCAAGCACATTCAAAAATACGCCATTCTTAACCATCCCCAGGATGACACTGGTGTAGGTAGCAAAGTCTTTGCTGAACCATGACTTGTTCATCTTGGCTCCTTTTAAAAAACACAGCAAGCAAGGGTTACTCCAAGCGGAGTCTCCCTTTTTTCCAAAAATTGGGCCCCACACACACCCACCCCTTCAGTGGCAGCAGTTGTGCCCCAGTTGTACACTTCACAGCTAGATTTGCATCAAGCACATTCAAAAATACGCCATTCTTAACCGTCCCCAGGATGACACTGGGGTAGGTAGCTAAGTCTTTCCTGATCCCAGCTCTGTTCATCTTGGCTCCTTTTTAAAAACACTGTAAGCAAGGGTTACTCCAAGCGGAGTCTCCCTTTTTTCCAAAAATTGGGCCCCACAGACACTAACCCCTTCAGTGGCAGCAGTTGTGCCCCAGTTGTACACTTCACAGCTAGATTTGCATCAAGCACATTCAAAAATACGCCATTCTCAACCGTCCCCAGGATGACACCGGGGTAGGTAGCAAAGTCTTTCCTGATCCCAGCTCTGTTCATCTTGGCTCCTTTTTAGAAACACTGAAAGCAAGGGTTACTCCAAGCGTAGTCTCCCTTTTTTCCAAAAATTGGGCCCCACAGACACCCTATCAGTGGCAACACTTGTGCCCTAGTTGCAAACAGGATGTTTTGATTTGCATCAAGCACATTCCAAATCCACAAGCATTTACTCTCCCCAGAATGACACAGGGGTAGTAAATTCCTTGTGGATCCATGACTTGTTCATTTTGAAGAACGTTAGTCTGTCCACATTGTCACTGGACAGACGCGTGCGCTTATCTGTCAGCACACACCCAGCAGCACTGAAGACTAGTGATGAGCGAGTACTAAAAAGCTCGGGTGCTCGAAGCTCGGGCCGAGCATCCCAAGATACTCGTGTACTCGGGCCGAGCAACGAGCCCAATGTTATCCTATGGGAGACCCGAGTATTTTTGTGAAATGACCCCCCGGCAGCATGGAGAAACCCTAAAAATGTCACAAAAGTCTCAGAAGAGTGCTCAAATGACATGGCAACAGCATGGGGAAGACCCCTTGAAGCATTTATCACTGAAAAGTCACAGCTGTGAACAATTTTGTCCGCGTTTTACGCCATTTTTACGGACTCACCAGAAAACCTTCCAAAATGACCCCAAAATGATTTTTCATGGCGGAAATGTTAAGGGCACATACCCAATAGTGAGATAGAGCTGGTGTATGTTACTTTTTGAGATTAATACATGAAAGATTTTACGTGAAAACATTGTGTGGCACTCCGATGTCCCTGAGAAGAGACGTACATGAAGGCCTCTTGAGTCTAATGTGCCCATTTTGAGGAAGTGAGTCTTTGTAGTATTTTCCTTTGCCAGGGCAGTCCAAAATTGTGAGGTTCACCAATGCCCCTGCATACAGACGTGCACGAGGGCCTGTAAACCTGAAGTGCCCATTGGAAGGAAGTGGGTCTATTGTAGTATAGCCCTTAGGCAGGGCAGCCAAAAATTGGGAGGCTCCACGTTGTCCCTGGGTAGAGACGTGCATGAGGGCCTTTAAACCTGAAGTGCCCATTGTAAGGAAGTGGGTCTATTTCAGTATAGCCCTTTGCCAGGGCAGCCAAAAATTGGGAGGCTCCACATTGTCCCTGGGTAGAGACGTGCATGAGGGCCTCAAAACATTAAGTGTCCATTTTAAGGAAGTGGGTGTATTATAGTATAGCCCTTAGGCAGGGCAGCCAAAAATTGGGAGGCTCCACGTTGTCCCTGGGTAGAGACGTGCATGAGGGCCTCAAAACATTAAGTGTCCATTTTAAGGAAGTGGGTGTATTATAGTATAGCCCTTAGGCAGGGCAGCCAAAAATTGGGAGGCTCCACGTTGTCCCTGGGTAGAGACGTGCATGAGGGCCTCAAAACATTAAGTGTCCATTTTAAGGAAGTGGGTGTATTATAGTATAGCCCTTAGGCAGGGCAGCCAAAAATTGGGAGGCTCCACGTTGTCCCTGGGTAGAGACGTGCATGAGGGCCTCAAAACATTAAGTGTCCATTTTAAGGAAGTGGGTGTATTATAGTATAGCCCTTAGGCAGGGCAGCCAAAAATTGGGAGGCTCCACGTTGTCCCTGGGTAGAGACGTGCATGAGGGCCTCAAAACATTAAGTGTCCATTTTAAGGAAGTGGGTGTATTATAGTATAGCCCTTAGGCAGGGCAGCCAAAAATTGGGAGGCTCCACGTTGTCCCTGGGTAGAGACGTGCATGAGGGCCTCAAAACATTAAGTGTCCATTTTAAGGAAGTGGGTGTATTATAGTATAGCCCTTAGGCAGGGCAGCCAAAAATTGGGAGGCTCCACGTTGTCCCTGGGTAGAGACGTGCATGAGGGCCTCAAAACATTAAGTGTCCATTTTAAGGAAGTGGGTGTATTATAGTATAGCCCTTAGGCAGGGCAGCCAAAAATTGGGAGGCTCCACGTTGTCCCTGGGTAGAGACGTGCATGAGGGCCTCAAAACATTAAGTGTCCATTTTAAGGAAGTGGGTGTATTATAGTATAGCCCTTAGGCAGGGCAGCCAAAAATTGGGAGGCTCCACGTTGTCCCTGGGTAGAGACGTGCATGAGGGCCTCAAAACATTAAGTGTCCATTTTAAGGAAGTGGGTGTATTATAGTATAGCCCTTAGGCAGGGCAGCCAAAAATTGGGAGGCTCCACGTTGTCCCTGGGTAGAGACGTGCATGAGGGCCTTTAAACCTGAAGTGCCCATTGTAAGGAAGTGGGTCTATTTCAGTATAGCCCTTTGCCAGGGCAGCCAAAAATTGGGAGGCTCCACATTGTCCCTGGGTAGAGACGTGCATGAGGGCCTCAAAACATTAAGTGTCCATTTTAAGGAAGTGGGTGTATTATAGTATAGCCCTTAGGCAGGGAAGCCAAAAAATGGGAGGCTCCACGTTGTCCCTGGGTAGAGACGTGCATGAGGGCCTCAAAACATTAAGTGTCCATTTTAAGGAAGTGGGTGTATTATAGTATAGCCCTTAGGCAGGGCAGCCAAAAATTGGGAGGCTCCACGTTGTCCCTGGGTAGAGACGTGCATGAGGGCCTCAAAACATTGTTCCCATTGCAAAGGAGCGGGTCTCCTGTCGTTGTAATGTCCATTCTGCAAAGAATGGGCGAAAAAATTTACCACTGGGGGTATACCTGAAACAAAGGCCTAAGTATTGCAATTTGTAACGGTCATCATCATGGTGGCGCATGAGGAGAAGGAGGAGGAGTCCAGCGATTATCCAAAGTCCAGAAGTGTGTACCCATGGGTGAGTGGAGGTACATGGCAAACTTTAAATTCCGCTCTCATTTTCTGGTGGTGTGGTGAAGTCTGGCCCAATCCAACCCTTGTTCATCTTGATCAGAGTCAGCCTGTCAGCATTTTCAGTTGACAGGCGGGTGCGTTTATCTGTAATGATTCCACCTGCGGCACTAAAAACACGCTCTGACAAAACGCTAGCAGCAGGGCAGGCCAGGACTTCCAAGGCGTAGAGAGCCAATTCATGCCACGTGTCCAGCTTGGATACCCAATAATTATAAGGCACAGAGGAATGTCGGAGTACTGTTGTTCGATCTGCAAGGTACTCCTTCAGCATCTGGGCAAACTTAGGATTTCTTGTGGCACTACCCCGCACCTCAGGGGCTGTGGTACGTGAGGGGCTGAGAAAACTGTCCCACATCTTAAAGACTGTTCCCCTACCTCTGGCGGATTGGACTTGTGCCTCTCTCGGCTGTACGCCTCGGTTGTCCACTGATTCATGACCTATGCCGCTAGCGTTTTGTGAGGGGAATGCTTTGCCTACTTCCGTGAGTATGGCCTTCCGAAACTGCTGCATTTTGGTTGACCTCTCCTCCACGGGAATAAGAGACAAAAAGTTCTCCTTGTAGCGTGGGTCTAACAGTGTTACCAACCAGTAATGATTGTCGGCCAAGATGTTCTTAACGCGAGGGTCACGAGACAGGCAGCTTACCATAAAGTCAGCCATGTGCGCCAGACTCTTAACAGCCAGGACTTCAGTAGCCTGACCAACAAGATGACTGAACATGCTGTCCTCCTCCTCCTCCTCCTCCTCCTCATCTACCCTGTCCTCTGGCCAGCCACGCTGAACCGAGGATATGACTGGTGTGCATGTCATATCCTCAATTTGGCCGGAGAGTTGCTCCATGTCTTCATCCTCCTCCTCGTCATAGTCCTCCACTGCACGTTGTGATGAGACGAGGCTGGGCTGTGTGTTATCACCCACACCCACTACTGTTTCTTGCTGCAACTCATCGCGCTCCGCCTGCAATGCATCATGCTTGTTTTTCAGCAGAGACCGTTTTAGAAGGCAGAGTAGCGGTATGGTGACGCTAATAATGGCGTCATCACCACTCACCATCTTGGTGGAGTCCTCAAAGTTTTGGAGGATGGTACATAGGTCTGACATCCATCTCCACTCCTCAGGTGTTATGTGTGGAGTTTGACCCATTTCCCGACGGCTTAGGTGATGCAGGTACTCAACAACTGCCCTCTTCTGCTCACATATCCTGACCAACATGTGCAGGGTTGAATTCCAACGCGTGGGGACATCACACACCAGTCTGTGAGCCGGAAGATGCAAACGGCGCTGAAAGCCGGCAAGGCCGGCTGAAGCAGTAGGTGACTTTCGAAAATGTGCAGACAGGCGGCGAACTTTTACCAGTAGATCAGACAGCTCTGGGTATGACTTTATAAACCGCTGAACCACGAGGTTGAGCACATGGGCCACGCATGGAACATGTGTCAGCTGGCCTCGCCTCAAAGCCGCCACCAGGTTCCGGCCATTGTCACACACGACCTTTCCTGGCTTTAGGTTCAGAGGTGTGAGCCAGTGATCTGCCTGCTGTTTCAGAGCTGTCCACAGCTCTTCTGCATTGTGGGGTTTGTCACCTATGCAGATTAGCTTCAGCACAGCCTGTTGCCGCTTCGCCGAGGCAGTGCTGCAGTGCTTCCAGCTTGTGACTGGTGTGGAGGGCACAGTGGATGAGGATGCGCAGGAGGAGGAGGAGGCTGAAGAGCATGACATTCCGGAGCTGTAGAGTGTGGGTGAAACACTGACTGAGGTAGGGCCTGCAAACCTTGGTGTGGGAAGGACGTGTTCCGTCCCTCGCTCAGACTGGGTCCCAGCTTCCACAATATTAACCCAGTGTGCCGTCAACGAGATGTAGCGGCCTTGCCCACAAGCACTTGTCCACGTGTCTGTGGTTAGGTGGACCTTGGGTGAAACAGCGTTGTTCAGGGCACGTGTGATGTTTTGTGACACGTGGTTATGCAACGCGGGGACGGCACACCGGGAGAAATAGTGGCGGCTGGGGACCGAGTAACGTGGGACAGCTGCCGCCATCAGGTCACGGAATGCTTCAGTCTCCACCAGCCTAAAAGGCAACATTTCCAGCGCAAGCAGTCGCGAAATGTTAGCATTTAGAACTGTGGCATGTGGGGTGTTGGCAGTGTATTTGCGCCTGCGTTCAAAGGTTTGCTGAATGGATAACTGAACGCTGCGCTGGGACAAGGACGTGCTTGATGATGGTGTTCTTTCTGCGTAGGCAACTGCAGGTGCAGGAGTGGAGGAGGCTTGTTCGCAGGCAGCATGGACAGAGGATTGGCTCGCATGCACAACCAGCGAAGACGTAGCAGTGACATCAGCAAGCACTGCTCCTCGACTCTGTTGTACTTCCCACAAAGTCGGGTGCTTGGCTGACATGTGCCTGATCATGCTGGTGGTGGTCAGGCTGCTAGTTTTGGTACCCCTGCTGATGCTGGCACGGCAGGTGTTGCAAATGGCCTTTTTTGAATCATCTGGATCCAACTTAAAAAACTGCCAGACTCGGGAAGACCTAACATTTGTACAGGCACCTTGTGTCGTCGTGTTGTTCCGGGGAACGGTTGCCTGACTTCTGCCTGGGGCCACCACCCTGCTTCTTACTGCCTGTTGTGATGCTACGCCTCCCTCCCCCTGTGCACTGCTGTCCTCGCTCTGCATATCCTCCTGCCAGGTTGGGTCAGTTACTGGATCATCCACCACGTCGTCTTCCTCTTCCGCACCCTGCTCCTCCTCCTGACTTGCTGACAATTGTGTCTCATCATCGTCCACCACTTGTTGAGACACGTTGCCAACTTCGTGAGAACGTGGCTGCTCAAATATTTGGCCATCTGTACAGACGATCTCCTCATGACCCACTTCAATATGAGCTGGCGAGAGGCCAGAATGTGTGAATGGAAACGTGAACAGCTCTTCCGAGTGTCCAAGTGTGGGATCATTAATGTCCGAGGAGGACGTGTACTCAGCCTGGTGGTAGGAAGGAGGATCAGGTTCAGAAATGTGCGGTGCAGTATCACGGCTACTGACACTTGACCGTGTGGAAGACAGAGTGTTTGTGGTGGTGCCAATCTGACTGGAAGCATTATCTGCTATCCAACTAACAACCTGTTGACACTGGTCTTGGTTCAAGAGCGGTGTACTGCTGCGGTCCCCAAGAATTTGGGACAGGACGTGCGAGCGACTAGATGTGGCCCTTTGTTGTGGCGAAATTAGAGCTTGCCCACGACCTCGGCCTCTGCCTGCACCACCATCACGTCCACTTCCTTGTTCCTTGCCAATGCCCTTGCGCATTTTGCAATGCTGTGCACTGAGTGCTGACGTGTATATTCACTACTTGTGCGTTATATCAAAGTGTGTGGAAATTGCACACAAGTGCACCTGTACGCTGCCACCAACAGGCACACACGTGCGGTTTTAAAAACCAAGCACGGACGCAATAATAACCTAACAGGTTTTTTTGGGGAGCGACAATTACAGACAAGTCAGACACTATCTGGACTGTTTTACACTGTGTACACCAGCCCCAGATATGATGAAGGCTGGTATACGGTCACCACTACCCTGCCTGCCTGCCTGCCTGTATACTGGTACAATAGTCCTGACAAGGACTCTTTTGGTCACTAGCCTGTATTCAGACCTGGCTATACCCTGCCTGTATATAGCAACAGTAGTCCTGAGAAGGACTCTGCTACTGTACTCCGACCTGGCTATACCCTGCCTGCCTGTATACAACTAGAATAGTCCTGAGAAGGACTTTTGGTCACACTGTTTGCAGCCCTGCAACTGAAAAAGCTATAAAGGGCCGCAAAGCTTTCCCTGAATCAGCGACACTCTCCCTGCACTCACTGTCTGGATAGCTGTGAGCAGAGCACAGCGCGCCGGCCGATATAAAGGCTCGGTCACGCTGTGCAGGCCGGCCAATCACTGCAATTCCACAACTAACAGGGCTGTGGCATTGCAGTGGTCTGCCAGCCAATCCCTGCATGAGGGCTGGCTCTCAAAAGAGCGCCAACATGCAGAAATGAAGACCACGAGTACAGCACGAGTATCGCGAGATTACTCGGTCCCCGCCGAGCAGCCCGAGTACAGCGATACTCGTGCGAGTACCGAGCAGTGACAAGCATGCTCGCTCATCACTACTGAAGACACGTTCAGAGACAACGCTGGTAGCTGGACACGACAAAATCTCCAAGGCGTAAGTTGAGAGCTCTGGCCATTTTTCAAGATTTGAAGCCCAAAATGAGCAAGGCTCCATTTGCAAAGTCATGGCATCAATGTTCATTTGGAGATACTCCTGTATAATCCTCTCCAGCCATTGACTATGTGTCAGACTTCTTGTCTCTGGTGGCCTTGCAAAGAACGGTCTAAAAAAATTATGAAAAGGTTCCATAAAATTCCTATTACCAGCACCTGATACGGTGCTACTGGTACGGGTAGACTGTTGAAGATGACGAGACCGTCCCATGTTTGTCAAGTTACAACTGGGAGATTCACTCCCTGCACCTGCACGGTTGTTTGGTGGCAAAGCCGAGCTAAGATCGAGTAACAGCTTCTGCTGATACTCCTGCATATGTGCATCCCTTTCTATGGCTGGAATTATGTCACAAAATTTGGACTTGTACCGGGGATCTAATAGTGTGGCAAGCCAGTAGTCATCATCACTTCTAATTTTGACAATACGAGGGTCATGTTGGAGGTAGTGCAGCAAGAAGGCGCTCATGTGTCTTGCGCAGCCATGCGGACCAAGTCCACGCGGTGTTTGTGGCATAGAGGTGCTAACCATTCTTTCTTCCTCTGACATCTCCCCCCAACCTCTTTCAACAGAAATTTGACCAAGGTTTCCCTCATCCGCTGAGTCTTCCATGTCCATGGACAGTTCGTCCTCCATTTCTTCATGTTCTCTTGCACCTTCCTCAACATTTCGCCTGCTACCATGCACCCTTGTTGATCCCTGTCCCCCATGGTCCCATGCCTGCCGCGTTGGTGATGATGAACGTCTGGACCTTGGTGATGTTGTTGTGTCTTGCGCATATGAATCCTCCTGTAGTTCCTCCCCTTCCTGTTGTCTCACCCCCTAGTGTTTAGCGTGTGCTCCAGCATGTAAATGACTGGAATTGTCATGCTGATAATGGCATTGTCAGCGCTAAACATATTCGTCGCCATATGTAAAATGTGGAGAAGGGTGCATAGGTCCTTGATCTGAGACCACTCCATCAGGGCGATCTTCCCCACCTCTGCATCTCGTTGGCCCAGGCTATACGTCATGACGTATTGCACCAGGGCTCGGCGGTGCTGCCACATTCGCTGTAACATGTGGAGAGTCAAATTCCAGCGTGTCGCCACATCGCATTTCAGGCGATGAACCGGCAGGCCGAAAGACTTCTGGAGCGATGCAAGTCGCTCAGCTGCGGTGGTTGAACGGCGGAAGTGAGCAGACAGTTTTCGTGCCCTGGTCAGAAGGCCATCTAGGCCGGGATAGTGTGTTAAAAATTGCTGGACAACAAGGTTCAACACGTGAGCTATACAAGGTACGTGTGTCACCTTGCCCAGGTGAAGGGCCGCACCCAGGTTTGCAGCATTGTCGCACACGGCCTTACCAGGCTGCAGGTTGAGTGGAGACAACCATTTATTAAACTCGGACCGCAGAGCTGACCACAACTCCTCAGCTGTGTGACTCCTATTCCCAAGACATGTCAAGCTAAAGACCGCCTGATGCCGTTGCGCTCTGCTGCCAGCATAGTAATGAGGGGGTGCATGATTCCTTCTGCGCAGTGAGAACGCTGGTGGCCTGACCAGGCAGGCTTGGGGCAGAGGTGGAGGACCCAGATGAAGTGGGGGAGGCAGAAGCAGTGGCGGAACTTGGACAGACGGAGGATTGACACACAAGTCGTGGGGACGGCAAGATTTGTGCAGACCCTTCACCATCTATGACCATAGTTACACAGTGCCCAGTCAGCGACATGTAACGTCCCTGTCCATGCTTACTGGTCCAAGTATCGGTGGTGAAATGCACCCGTTCACACACAGAGTTTCTCAAGGAAGCGGTGATGTTGTGTGCGACATGCTGGTGTAGCGCGGGCACACCTTTCTTAGAGAAGTAGTGGCGACTGGGCATCTGGTACTGGGGCACAACGACAGACATAAGGTCTCTAAAATCCTGTGTGTCCACCAGGCGGAAAGGCAGCATTTCGGTAGCCAAGAGCTTACAGAGGGATAAAGTTAACCTCTTAGCTTTTTCATGGGTCGCAGGAACTGGCCTTTTATTTGTCCACATCTGAGGGACAGAGATCTGGCTGCTGTGTGTAGACGGTGTTGAGTAGGGTGTCCCTGGAAAAATGCAGCTTTGTGAGGAACGTGCAGGCATAGACATGATGTCGCCTTCATCCAACGTTGGTGCTATCGGTGTCTGAGAGAGCTGTACACACGTACTTGTTTCCCCTTCCAAACCAACTGACGACCTACCAAGTAAACTGCCTGTTGCGGTTACAGTGGTGGAAGTTGTGCGTGGAAAACCAGGTGTGACAGCTGTCCCCACAGTCCTAGAAGATGAAGAGCGCGCGGATGCACTAGAAGGGGCAGGCGGTGGATGGTTCGCTCCGCTAGGCCACATTGCAGCACGGTGAGCTTCCCACCGGGACATATGATATTTATTCATGTGACGATTCATGGAAGAAGTTGTCAAACTGCTGAGGTTTTGCCCTCTACTAACAGAATCATGACAAATTTTACAGATCACATAATTTGGGCGATCTTTTGATATGTCAAAAAAGGACCAGGCTAGGCAAGGCTTAGAGGGCATGCGACCTGCTGATCCACCCCGACTAGTGCTCAGAGGCACAGTGGTGGCTGAGGATGCAGTTGTAGATGTGCTACCAGTACTCCTACTCTGTCCAGGAAGGGGCAAGGTAACTTCGTCGTCAGTTGCATCCTCCTCCACCGTCTGTTGACCTCCTCGAGGGCCTGACTGTGGGTTGACAGTAGGTGGGATCTAGAACTTCCTCATCAATTGTTGTGTTTGCACTCCCCTCACCCTCAGACTGAGCCTCTTCTTGCCCTGACCGAATATTTAAGTTGTCATCCCAATCTGGTATCTGCGTCTCATCGTCATCAGTATGTTCCTCATTGTCTATAACAACAGGTGTTACAGCTTGTGAAAAAGTGTCAACATTATGCTCAGAAACTTGGTCCTCACGGCCTGAATCAGAGTCACAAAGGTTCTGGGCATCACTGCAGACCATTTCCTGGTCTGTACTCACTGTAGCTTGGGAGCAGACCTCTGATTCCCAGGCTATAGTGTGACTGAACAGCTCTGCAGACTCAGCCATCTCAGTTCCACCATACTGTGCAGGGCTGATGGAGACTTCAGAGCTGGGAGAAAGCAAGTTTGATTGGGATGACAACTCAGAGGACTGGTGTTTTTTGGATGCGGTAGTTGAGGTGGCGGAGAGGGCACTTGTTGGACCACTTGAGATCCATTCAAGCATTTTCCTTTTTTGGCCATCATCTACCTTTGTTCCAGTTGTTCGTGTCCGTAAAAAAGGGAGCACATCGGATTGTCCACGGTAAGTAGTAGACATCTTACTTTTGCTGGAAGATGGTCTATCTTCAGTAGATGTTAATGGAGCTTTGCCACCTTCCCCACGGACAAACCCTTTTTTTCCTTTTCCAACACGCCTCTTCCCCTTTCCACCAGCATCTGTCATTTTGCCACTCATTTTGATAGCGACAAGATTGTGCACTTAAAATGTGGTAGTAAAAATTGAGAGGTGGTGTAGATTTCAGCGGTGGTCTAGCTTTATTAACAGCAGAATAAACAATAATAATTATCCCTGACAATGCAACTACGGCCCTTAAACTGGCAGCAGTGTTTGCTAGTATAATGGCTTAGTAACAATGAGTTTGAGTGTGCAATGCAGGCAGATGTGCTGCAAATATCTTTGCACTAGTGGGACAATACAGAAGTCCAACAGCCACGTTTAGGATGCCACTAAGTTCACTCAGTGTTTGCTAGTATAATGGCTTAGTAATATTGAGTTTGAGTGTGCAATGCAGGCAGACGTGCTGCAAATATCTTTGCACTAGTGGGACAATACAGAAGTCCAACAGCCACGTTTAGGATGCCACTAAGTTCACTCAGTGTTTGCTAGTATAATGGCTTAGTAACAATGAGTTTGAGTGTGCTATGCAGGCAGACGTGCTGCAAATATCTTTGCACTAGTGGGACAATACAGAAGTCCAACAACCACTTTTATGATGCCGCTAAGTTAACTCAGTGTTTGCTAGTATAATGGCTTAGTAACAATGAGTTTGAGCGTGCAGTGCAGAGGTGCTGCAAATATCTTTGCACTAGTGGGACAATACAGAAGTCCAACAGCCACGTTTAGGATGCCACTAAGTTCACTCAGTGTTTGCTAGTATAATGGCTTAGTAACAATGAGTTTGAGTGTGCAATGCAGGCAGACGTGCTGCAAATATCTTTGCACTTGTGGGACAATACAGAAGTCCAACAGCCACGTTTAGGATGCCACTAAGTTCACTCAATGTTTGCTAGTATAATGGCTTAGTAACAATGAGTTTGAGTGTGCAAAGGGCAGGAGGGTACAGTGGCAGGGTTGTGGGTCTTTGGGTAGAGGAAAGGAAGCCTGCCTTTCTATCCCTCCTAATGGGGAAATGCAGCGAGGAAATCCCTGTCCTTAGCTACACAGACGCTGTCATCTTGTGTAGCTGTTAAACTCTGTTTTCACGGACCGGTCACCTATGGCTCTGACCCTGCCGGTATTAGCCCTTAAAAGGACTGATAGAAAGTGCTATCTCTATTCTGTACAGCGCTGTGTATAGAGCGTACACAACAGTATCAGAGATAGGCGCTGCGCCAGCGGTGACTGACACCAAGGACGCAGAAGAGATAATGGCGTCCGGACGGGCAGATACTCGTTTTTATAATGCAGGGACATGTGACATGGACATCCTATCACACATGCCGTTGCTTCTCTGGCTAAAAGTACACTTAGCTGTGTGTGTGTCTGGGATTGGCTGACATGCTGGCCCGCCCCACTACACACGCGCGCTTAGGGAAGGAAGACAAGGAAAAAAAAAAAAATGGTGATCGCTTTATCCATACAGCAGTGATCTGAATGCGCTGTTCCCGCACACTATACACTGAAATTTCATAATAGTGTGAGTCACAGAGTGACTTACACTATTACAGCGGAAAGCCAGCTAGTAATTAGCTGGTCTTTTTGCTGTTAGAACCGTTCTCGAACGTATCTAGAACTATCGAGTTTTAGCAAAAAGCTCGAGTTCTAGTTCTATCTAGAACAGCCCCCAAAATTACTCGAGCCGCGAACTGGAGAACCTCGAACCGCGAACCGCGCTCAACTCTAGTCGGCACATCGCATTTCAGGCAGTGAACAGGCAAACCGAAAGACTTCTGGAGTGATGCAAGTTGTTCAGCTACGGGGTGTGAACGGTGGAAGTGAGCACATAGCGAGCGTACCCTCTGCAGAAGGCCATGTAGGCCGGGATAGTGGTTTAAAAATTGCTGGACAACCAGGTTCAACACGTGAGCCATACAAGGCACGTTTGTCACATTGCCCTGGCGAAGGGCCGCACCCAGGTTTGCATCATTGTCGCACACGGCTGTTACGTCACCACCGGAGTCCGCTCCAGCAACTTGTACTCCGATCGCCAGGTGACACCGTGTTCGTAGATAGTGCTAGTGATGGGAGAGGAGTTGATGCCAGCGGCGCCGGTAGCTGCAGGTTCCGCACAGCCACTGGGCTAGGTTACCTTGAGATCTGCAGTACCACTGGCTGACTGTAGGTGGTGGTTGTCTCACAGCTGAAGTGCCATCATTCATCATCATCCATCATGCCATCACCAATGGGAAGACACCACACCCTTTTTTTAGGCCCCTCCTGTCTGCTGACCACTGCCAGACATAGTTCTGAACTTCTGGTTCCTTTTCCGCCCAGTTCTGTTTTGTCATTTTGTGTGCTGACTACCGCTTGTTTCCTGACTACGTCTCCTGCGTGCTGTTTATGTACCTTGTTGCCCGATCCGCATTTGACCTCTGCTTGTTTTCTGATTAATTCCTGGCCATCCGATTCTGTTCATGTTCCTCAATTCATGGCTTGACCCTGCCTGACTACTACTCTCTCGGACTGTAGCCTTCCACAGGTATTGATCACCTTTGGCCCTGTGTAATTCCAAATCCCTGTATAGAGGTTAAAGGGTTTCAGGGTTCTAGGGGTGCAGCTTGTTGAGTGCATTCTCTCTAGCCTATCATTTACAGCCTGTCTGAGTGTGTAGATCCAGGCAGGTGTTACACCGTGCCCTCTGCAGAAGGCCATCTAGGCCGGGATAGTGGTTTAAAAATTGCTGGACAACCAGATTGAACACGTGAGCCATACAAGGCACGTGTGTCACATTGTCACGGTGAAGGGCCACACCCAGGTTTGCATCATTGTCGCACACGGCATTCCCTGGCTGCTGGTTGAGTGGAGACAACCATTGATGAAACTCTGTCTCCAGAGCTAACCGTCCACAACTCCTCTGTGGTGTGACTCACATTTCCCATACATTTCAAAGTTAAGATTTGACCGCCTGATGGCATTGAGCTCTGCTGTCAGCATAGTAAGGAGGTGTTCGGGATTCCTTGTGCACAGTTACAATGCCTTACCAGACAGGTTTTGAGTGGAGGTTGAGGACCTAGACGAGGTTGAGGAGGCAGAAGCCGTGGGGGAACCTCTACATACAGAGGAAGGATTGACACACAGCTCGTGAGGACGGAAAAACTTGTACAGCAGACCCTTCTCCATCTCTCACCATAATTACCCAGTGCCCAGTCAGCGACATGTAACGCCCCTGCCCATGCTTACTGGTCCAAGTATCTGTGTTGAAATGCACCCTGTCACACACAGAGTTTCTCAAGGAAGCGGTGAAGTTGTGTGCGACATGCTGGTGTAGCGAAGGCACGCCTTTCTAGGCATCTGATCTTGGGGCACTGCGATGGGCATAAGGTCTTGAAAATCCTTTGTGTCAAAAGGGTGGAAAGGCATCATTTCTGTAGCCAACAGCTTGCAGATGCTGAAAGTCAACCTCTTAGGCATGTCATGCCCTTTTAAAATTATGTAAAACACAGCAAGGGGACTCCAACCACAGTCTCCCTCTTTTCCAAAAATTGGGCCACACACACACACACCATTTCACTGGCATCAGTTGTCCCCCAGTTGCAAACTTCAAAAGTTGATTTGCATGAAGCACTATCAAAAATCCACCAGCCTTTCGCCTCCCCAGGATGACACAGGGCAAGAAAAGTCCTCTCTGATCCATGACTTCTTCATCTTGTTTCATTTTTCAAAAAAAAGGGGACTCCAACCACAGCCTCCCTCTTTTCCAAAAATTGGGCCACACACGCACCACTTCATTGGCATCAGTTGTCCCCCAGTTGCAAACTTAAAAAGTTGATTTGCATGCAGCACTATCAAAAATCCATCAGCCTTTCGTCTTCCCTGGATGACACAGGGGTAGCAAAGTCCTTGCGGATCCATGATTTGTTCATCTTGACGAAGGTTAGTCTGTTCACATTGTCACTGGACAGATGTGTGCGCTTATCTGTCAGCACACACCCAGCAGCATTGAAGACACGTTCCGAGAGAACGCTGGCTGCGGGACACGACAAGATCCCCAAGGCATAAGTGGCGAGCTCAGGCAATTTATCCAGATTGGAAGCCCAAAATGAGCAAGGCTCAAGTTGCACAGTAATGGCATCGATGTTCCTTTGAAGATACTCCAATATCTGGGTCTCCTCCTCCTTTTACTCGTCCAGCTCTTTTGTTTTCGCATGAGTATATGTGCTTGTAACTTTTCCATGTGTTTGTGGTGGCTTGTGAGTTGTTTGTCACCTTTTGGACACCTTAGAAGGTGTTTTCTATGTGTTTGTATGTGTTTGTGTTTGCCTGCCATTGTTTTCACTGGGGTTCGAATTGGTTCGTTGAACGGGGCGTCCGTTCGACGAACTGAACCAAACTCGAACTCTAGGGGGATGGCTCATCTCTAGTGACAAGGTCAGGAAAATATGAACCTGTCTGCCCTGATGAAGCCTGGGTGCAACGATACATGTGGGTACTTGCTACCACACCATCTGAGCGCCATACCAGCATCTTGATTTCCTGTCTGGGGCTGCACACATACTTTTTACAATCATTCAGGGATTCTGCAGGGTTAAGTATTATGCGGGCTTTACACGCTACGATATCGTTAATGAATTATCATCGGGGTCACGTTGTTTGTGCCGCACATCCGGCGTCATTAACGATATCGCAGCATGTAACACTTATGTGCGACCTAAAACGATCGCAAAAGCGGCCAAAATCGTTTGCCGCGGAGAGGTCGTCCTAAAACAAAAAATCGTTTTCCTCTTATTAGCGATGTTGTTCATTGTTCCTGCGGCAGCACACAGGAGCGACAAACATCTCATTACATGCGTCCACCGGCAATGAGGAAGGAAGAAGGTGGGCGGGATGTTACGTCCCGCTCATCTCCTCCCCTCCGCTTCTATTGGCCACCTGCCGTGTGACGTCGTTGTGACGCCGCACGACCCGCCCCCTTAGGAAGGAGATGGATTGCCGGCCAAAACGACGTTGCAGGACAGGTAAGTCCGTGTGACGGGAGTAAGCAAGGTTGTGCGACGGGCAGCGATATGCCCGTGTTGCACAACCGTCAGGGGCGGGTACAATCGCTTGCGATCTCGCTAGCGAGATCGCAGCATGTAAAGCCCGCTTTACTCTTCATTTCATTTGGATTGTTTCAATTTTGCTGGATTGGCTTATACAGGCAGCATTTTATTGGTATTGGGCTCTACATACCCTGAATTTTTTATTCATTGTATTTGTGATGCCCCAGGTGCTGTGGGGTACTCAATCCCGGGCATGTGGTACGCAGTGGGAACAATCATTGTCGTGGCCTGGTGCCATAGCCATTGGGGTGCCGTCTCTCAGAAAAAGGGGGGAAAAATAAAAGTAAAACGGGAAAATAAAAATAAAAATAAAAGAGTTCTCAACTACGCCACTTGCTGTGTGCGGCCAGGTTATTGGGGCCGCCGCTGCAGGGTCCTGCTGGGGCTGATGGAGTGGTGCAGCTTAGGTGTTTGAGCCCTCCACAAGCAGGGACAGGCCCCAGCAGTGAATGAAGGGGATTGTAGTGGGGAACCGTCTGTGTGAGTGCACAGGGCTTTAATGAAACAGTTTCAACTTGCCTTGCTTTTACTTTTGGCACTTGGACCCACTGGTGCCGATTCCAGGTGTTCCTGCTCCCCTTGTTATCCGTGCTAGCTGTGAACTGCTTTGGCTGTCCTCCGTGCACACTTGTTGTGGTTGGACTCTGTGGCCTACTTGGGAGTCCCTTCTCTTCAGTCTTGGTACTATTGCAGGCAGCCTGTACTATTTAAGGGGTTCAGTCCCTGGTCCCCTCTTTGCTGATGATGCTTCAGACTCTTTGGGTTGGCGATGGACCCTGGAGATTTTCTCGCCCAGCAGAGTTAACACTTGACCATAAAGTGTCCCGCTGTCCTAGGGTCTGCACGCCGCCTTGTGTTGAGTCCTCTGAGCCTTGGTTCCAGACTTTCACAGGCCTCCCATGGTTCCTGGAGTCTTACACTTCCACAGGTAACTCACGGGGCCTGGAGTGCTGGTTCTGTACTCCATAGTCCCTCACTCCTTTTGCAGCACTCCGGTGTTGCTGCAGGTCTTTTCTGTACTTTTTGCTCCTTTCTCCTCACACTTTCCTCTACACCTCACTCCACTGAACTGATTTGAGGCTCGCTTCACTTCCTCTCGCCAACTTCCTAACTGACCACTGGCCCCTCCCCCTTGCTGGGTCTCTCCATACAGATTGGGTGGCGACTATCCAATCAGTGCTCATCCCTTTTACCTGTTGCTAGGCATTCTCCCAGTCTGGTGTTGGGGTTGTGTATGTGGCCTGAGGGTGCTGGTGTACTGGCCGGCACGGATGTTTGGGTTTCCACTGGTTACATTTGTGGCACTTGGTACCGCAGGGGTGCTACATACTGTATTGACAACTGATTATCTGCACTTGTAGCTGTGCTCATGTTTTCCTGACTTTCCCTGACTTGGCAAATGAGATTTAATGATGATAAATGTAAAGTAATGCACCTAGGACGTTGTAATCCTAGTGCTGCATATACATTAAATGGAAGTATACTCAGGACTACAGAACAGAAGAAAGACTTGGGGATTCTGGTTACAAGTAAGCTGAGCAGCAGGACTCAATGTCAAGCAGCAGCTGCAAAAGCAAACAAGATTTTAGGGTGTATAAAAAGAGGGATCAGATCCCGTGATCTCGTATTGTTACCCCTCTATTAATCACTTGTAAGGATACATCTAGAATTTGGGATCCAGTTTTGGGCTCCACATTATAAAAAGGATATTAAGAAGTTAGAGTCAGTTCAAAGGTGGGCAGCTAGATTATTACAAGGAATGAAAGGCCTCCCATATGATGAGATGTTGAAAAAGTTGGATTTGTTAAGCTTAGATAAAAGACATGCGCGCAGCGTCATCAGAGGAGGAAACTCCCACCTGTGCCATCTTAAGAAGGTCAAAAACACAAACAGGCTGTATATCGGGTGCCATGGTGGGAAGGTCAGGACCACCAGTAAGGCAGCAAGAATACAACAACCACTCCACAAACGTACATATAAAAAAATAACACATTTAGCGATATAGATGAAAACAGTTTAACAAAATGTGCAATTATGCACAGATTTAAATAACAGCATCAATACACTGTAAAAATGAAGATCTATAGAATATATGAAAACGCATAGTGATCTGTTCAGATAAACACATACAATGCATATAATTCAATATTGGATATAACAGTCAAAAGATATATACGTAATACATATGACAGATACTGGGCACAATTACACTAGATATAATATACCAATATTACAAAAACATGCGGAGAAGGAAAAATACTACCGATACGAGTGGTCCAACCATCACATGGTTATATGATAGTCCGTAAGATCAAAGATGGATTATAGAAACATGAGATGAAATGATGATCCAATATTGAATAACCACAGCACTAGAAATAATTAAAAAGGAAAAACACACTAATTAAAAATACATAAAGAAAGGAAGACCATAGTTTCTACATACAAAGTAAAAATCATGATGGAACACGATAAAATAGATCATGGTGGGGCCCAATCGAGAGGATCAGTATCAAGCCAATTTACAGGAAGGGGGCAAAACTGAGTTTCTCATTAAAGTTATTTGGTGCTAATGACCCCACAGAGACTATCCACTGACACTTCATTAGTGCCAAATGGCGCTGCAGATCACCACCTCTAATTCCTCCATGAAGGCAAGCAATACCCCTAATTTTCAAATGCTTAGGATTGCAGTCATGGAAGTTACGGAAATGCCGGGTTAACGTTTTAAGGGTTGTAATGTCCTCCACATCACGTGCCGCCGTGATATCCCGAACATGCTCTCGTGTACGGACACATAGCTTGCGTGATGTAAGACCAACTAGGTCACATGCACATGTGGTGTAATATATTACATATGTAGATTTGCAAAATATATATTTGGTGATCTTAAACTCATCATGAAGGCATTCAGTTTGTTCTCAACCTGTTTTTAACATGTGTGCTCTTTATTTAATAAAATTGATTTTTCTATTCCTATTGTGCTGGTGTGCTCGGTATCATGCTTGATCTTTTTTCCATTTCCACTTGTCTAAACAAAACTCCCAGTGTTCTGTCTTCCACACATATCAAGATTTTGACCATGGGCCTCAATTTTTCCTCTAGGAAGAACTTTGACCTCTTTCATACTATTTGTAATGTTAATAAATTTGCTTGCATACCGTTAAGAGACATACAAGTGCATCTCAATAAATTAGAATATTATCAAAAAGTTAATTTATTTCAGTAATTCAATACAAAAAGGGAAACACATATATTATATAGAGTCATTGCAAACATAGTGATCTATTGCAAGTGTTTATTTCTGTTAATGTCAATGCGGCATGGCATGGTGGCGATCAGCCTGTGGCACTGCTGAGGTGTTATGGAAGCTCAGGTTGCTTTGATAGCAGCCTTCAGCTCATCTGTATTGCTGGTTCTGGTGTCTCTGAGCTTCCACTTTCTCTATGGCCAAAAACACACTTCCGCATAAAAACGTACGTGTCTCACGTTCCATTTTATGGGTCCGTGTTCCGTTTTTAGGGGCGTTTCTCCGGTATGTATGACATCCGTGTGATGGCGTATGCTCTCTGTGTGTACATGTGGAATGTCCGTATTGGCATAAAATAGGTAAGTATGCAATCCGTGTGCCGTCCGTTTTTAGAGGTCCGCATTCTTACCCAAACAACGTTGTTAATCCTTCATCATGAGATCTTGGTGTTGTTAATTGGTCAATTTCCGTTCCTCATCGGTGGATAAGGTTTAAAAACATTTCAAATCATTGTTTTTAGGCTCTTTTACTCCTTAGACTGACTCCAAAATGTCTCTCTCCAATGAAGCAACCATGTATTTGCTATGGTTGATATCTAGGAGATTTTGGGTTAGGAGACATATGCTTGAATATGAACCACCTGTTGAAAAAAGGATGTGGATCCACCCCCTTGTCAAGCTAAGGAAGACGCATGGCCATTTTAATATTCTTTATGGAGAAATGCGCAAATTTCCACCTAAATTTCAAGCATACTGCCATATAACCATAACGTCCTTTGACAACATCCTTGGCCTTGTGCATCCCCAATTGAAACATCAGGACATTTGACAATTTGAAAATTGACCTGATAGATTGGAAACAAGTGTTGCTGATGTTTGGATTAAAAACGCACACGGACGATACGTCCTAAACACAGACAAGCTACGTGTGCCGTCCGTGCAGGCATGGACCCATAGACTTTAACGGGTCCGTGCCTGCGTGTTGACGGCCAAAAACGGACATGTCGTCCGTGCGGGAAAATGCACAAACGTGCTTACCACACGGACACACGTTCCATGTGATTTTACGCGTGTGTGCCATCACCCATAGGGTAACATTGGTCAACGTGTCTCCGGTACGTCCAAAAACGTACCAAACACGTACCGGAGGCACGGATGTGTATTGCGGGCCTATGGCATTTAGGTCAGGCGAGTTTGCTGGCCAATCAAGCACAGTGATACTGTGGTTAATAAACCAGGCATTGGTACTTTTGGCAGTGTGGACAGGTGCCAAGTCCTGCTCGAAAATGCAATTTCCATCTCCAAAAAGCTTGTCAGCAGAGGGAAGCATGAAGTGCTCTAAAATTTCCTGGTAGACGGCTGTGCTGATTTTGGGCTTGATAAAAACACAGTGGACAAACACCAGCAGATGACATGGCTCCCCAAACCATCACTGATTGTGAAAACGTCACACTAGACCTCAAGCAGCTTGGATTGTGGCCTCTCCACTCTTCCTCCAGACTCTGGGACCTTGATTTCCAAATGAAATGCAAAATTTACTTTCATATGAAAACAACACCTTGGACCATTGAGCAACAGTCCAGTGCTTTTTTCCTTGGCCCAGGAAAGCCACTTCTGGCCTTGTCTATTAGTCATGGCTTGACACAAGGAATGAGACAGTTGTAGGCCATGTCCTGGGGTGGCTCTTGAAGCACTGACTCCAGCAGCAGTCCACTCCTTGTGAATTTCCCCAAAATTCTTGAATGTCCTTTTCTTAACAATCCTATCAAACCTGCTGTTATCCCAGTTGCTTGTGCACCTTTTTCTACCACATTTATTCCTTCCACTCAACTTTCCATTGCTATGCTTGGATACAGCACTCTGTGAATAGCCATCTTCTTTAGCAATGACCTTTTGTGGCTTACCCTCCTTGTGGAGTGTGTCAATGACAGCCTTCTGGACATCTGTCAAGTCAGCAGTCTTCCCCATGTTTGCGTAGCCTATTGAACCAGACTTAAGGGGGCTTTGCACCCGTCCCTGTCGTTTTTGCGTCACGGGCAAATCGCTGGCCGTGGCGGACAAAATCGTTAGTACCCGTCACACATACTTACCTTCCTAACGACGTTGCGGTGGACGGCGAACAGCTTCTTTTCTAAGGGGGTGGTTTGTGCGGCGTCACAACGACATCACACGGCAGGCGTCCAATAGAAGCAGAGAGCAGCCGCATAAAAGTCACGCCCACCTCGTTGCCGGAGGACGCAGGTACGGTGTTGTTCGTCATTCCTGGGGTGTCACACATAGTGATATGTGCTGCCTCGGGAACGACGAACAACCTGCGTCCAACATCAGCAACGATATTTGGGAAATGGACGACGTGTCAACAATCAACGATTTGGTGAGTATTTTGCATCGTTAGCGGTCGCTCTGATAAGGCCTTAATTTAGGTTGATGCCATTCAGTCTTGCATCCCTCTTAAACTGTCTGCAGTCCAAATTATGAGTCACTCGTGGTAGCATGCATAACCACTCTCTTTCACCCACACCAGAGACATACTCAGATATGAATAGAAAGTAAGACTCCTTTATTCCGGAAGTTTGTACAGATATATATATAACCGGCTTCTTGGCTGGGTGCCAAGAATACGTAACACGTCTCCTATTGGATAAAGTAGAACAGCTTATTCTGTGATATACAATTTACTGTAATGTGCTTGGTTCCTCATTTATATTAAGCAATGTCAGCATGATTCACTGGTCACAAGAATAGCCCAGACTGTCTGTCTGAGTCTTATGCCAAGAGATATGTGTGGTACAGTTCAAACACCATCTTAAATCCTGTTCTTTATGGATATCTCCATGTAACTCTTATATACTCATAATAATTCATAATCTTGTCCATAACAGCTCGTACGTGTCACATGCAACGACGTCGCTAATGAGGCCTGATATGCATCACGAATTCCGTGACCCCAACGACATCTCGTTAGCGATGTCGTTGCGTGTAAAGCGGCCTTAAGGGACCATTTTACATGCTTAGGAATGCTTTGCAGGTGTTTTGTGGTAATTATTGCAATTTTCTGAGATAATGACTTTTGAGTTTTCATTCGCTGTAAGCCATAATCATCAACATTAACAGAAATAAACACTTGAAATAGATTACTCTGTGTGTAACGACTCTATATAATATATGTGTTTTCCTTTTTGCATTGAATTACTGAACGAAATTAATTTTTTGATGTTATTCTAATTTATTGAGATGCACTTGTATTTTTTTCAGTGAATCTGTTTCAAATCAGTGCAATAACCTTCAAATCTAGCCTTATCATTAGTATTATCATTTTTTCACATCTATTTTTCACATAAAAAACATAAAATTATTATTATTAATTATTATTATTATTATTTATTATTATAGCGCAATTTATTTCACTTTACAAGTGAAAAGGGTATGCATAAAATCAAGTACAATAATCATAAACAATGCAAGGCATAGACTGGTACAGAAGGAGAGAGAACCCTGCCCACGAGGGCTCACAGTCTACAGGGGATGGGTGAGGATACAGTAGGTGAGGGTAGAGCTGGTTGCGCAGTGGTGTACTGGTCTTAGGATTATTGCAGGTTGTAGGTGTTGCGGGCAGGGGACAGACCACGGCAGGGGGGCTGGTCGATACGCTCGGATCCGGGGTCATGGCGGTGGCTCGAGGGCAAGCCGGACACGGGCCTGAGCACCCATCCGTCGCCCACAAGTGAAAAGGGGGGATTATTAGATGGGGAAGGTTTTGTTAGTGACGCTAACCGTGGTGTGTGGTGATCGTGGGTGACACCACCGCTGCCACTGGGGGTTATGCCCGGGACTGATGGAGTGGGGCAGCTGGATGTAATCCCGTCCACGGGTAGGGGATGTGTTGTCCCGGGGCCCGAATACAGGTGGGATGGTGCTTCGGAGCGCAATTTGCAGGTTTGACTGGGTGGTATTGGTGTACTCAGAGTTCCTCAATAACTTCACACAGAGTCCAGATGGTAAACCAAATTACCATTGACCGGTGACCTCTGGTGGGTGTGTTCGGGTCGCACACCCTAGTACAGCAAACAGGGGTCCCTTCCTCCTGCACTTCATGTTTGTGTCATTGTTGGTGACTACTCCGCATGAAACGAGGAAGTCAACTCCCGGTGATACTGTGTGTTGGGAGCTGTGGCCCGCGAGAGCTGACTCGTGGGATCTTAGCAGGCAATTGCGGAGCCCTATCCCACTCGTTGGGCTTCTGTCTCGCTCTATCTGGGCCTCCTGTGGGACAAGACCTGAAATCTTGCCCCCGGCTGGTCAATTAGTAAGGTGCTTGAAGCTGTCCTTGCTCTAGGGTCCAGGTACCCCATCGTGCATGGCCTCCGGACCGGATTCCCGCTGTCGGTACCGCCGGGCTACAACCCTGCCCCGGTCCACTTAAGGTCTCCCGCGACCGGATCTCCGTCGCCTCTGGCCCTGTCTGCAGACTGCCACCTAGTCAGTAGTCTGGTAGTCCAGGAGCTCCCACCCCTGGCTACCCTGTTACTCCACACTCCTCAGCCTTTCTCCTCCTTAGCTTGACTGTCTTGTTCCCTCCCAGAGCACCTCAGAATCTCTAGGTCAGCGTCACCATCCGCTTGGTCCCGCCCACTGGTGTGCTCCTATTGTCATGGGGGTGACTAGACTTTGCTGGCTGGTGTTGTGTACCTGGATGTGGGGTTGTGATGGAGGGCCAAGGAGGAGGGAATCCTGCACCTGGAAGAGGGGTGTAGTCATCTGTGACACCCTGATTTTGTCAGGGCATCACATAGGCTTGTCGGAAGAGGTAGGTCTTCAGGTTCCTTTTGAAGCTTTCCACAGTAGCTGAGAGTCTGATATGCTGGGGTAGAACATTCCAGAGTATGGGGGAGACACAGGAGAAATCTTGTATGCGATTGTGGAAAGAGGAGATAAGAGAGGAGTGGAGAGTAAAAAATATGTTTTCTTTGACTGACAGGGATATTAATTTCGAATTACTTAATCCCAAATATTATCCACTTGAATCAATGGTGCCTGCATTACATACATTTAAAACACTAGTGGAAAAGGATTTAAAATTCTTCGTGTTAAAAACTCTAAAACCCAATCTATTCGGAAAAACTTAGGCAGACAGCACTTCAAACAATTAATGATTTAGAGTAGAATTATAATTTAGTTATTTGGCTGTCAGACAAAACTGAGTGTGTTCTAGATGTGTCTAAATTTAGCTTTATCCATTCTGAACAATGAAAATACATATAAACGGTTACAGTCTGGTCCTATGATTATTTTTAAAGACTTTCTTTCTAGATGTTTGGAGGAAGGTCATTTTTTCCCCGCTGTGTTTTTCCTGCCAAGAGATGCAGCAATGGTGTATAAATTTCTGCACCAAATATTTTACGTGTGCACATACCCAAATAAACACTACAATAAACACATGTGTCGCGGGCGGAGGAGGGGACGCCGCGCTCTCCCACTGCTCGGGTCCGGCTGCCGCGGCTGCTGCAGCCTGCTGCTGCTCGGTGGCTCGAGCGATGGGCCGGATCCCGGGGACTCTAGCGGCGCTCCTCGCCCGTGAGTGAAAGGGATTTGGTTGTTGGGATAGTTTATTGTCCGTGACGCCACCCACGTTTGTGGTGATTGAGTGTACACCACCGCTGCTCTGGCTGGGGAACCCGGGAGTGATGGTATGGAGCAGCCAGTTGTTGTTTTGCCCCTCCGTGGGTAGGGGTTGGTGATCCTGGGGCCCAGTGATGGAATTGGGATGGTGGACAGGCGGGTATGGGGCCTGTGGAGGTGCAGGGGCGCAGGGGCAGCGCTGTGCCGCACGGCACGGAGGTACTCACTCAGCCAGTAAACACGACACAGTTCTCGGTAAACAAACGGCTGGTTGGACGGGTCCCTTGGACGGCCATGGTGCTGATGATCCCTGCATTTGACGGCGACGGTCTCTTCCCTGCACCTATGTGTAGTTGTTTGGTTGCGATGGGTTCCCACCGGTAACCCGCTCCCCGACCTGGATATGAGCCGGTGGAGCTCCACTCTTGCCCGCAGGCGCTGGCCCTGGGAAACTGGTGCCTTGGCGGTGGCTGTGTCTCCCCTTAATGGTTGGAGTGTTGCCTTCAAACGGGACTTGGTTGTTGGGAGACAGTCGTCCCCTTCACTGACGGATTTGGCAAATTATGGCGACTCCTAGCCTTGCTGGGATCCGAAAGGCCCCTGCCCTGGTGCTGACTGTTCTTTGTATACCGCTCTGGTACCGCCGGGTCACCACCCGTCCGCGGTCCTTTCGGCAACCTCCGAGCAATCTCTCCTGCAGACGGTCACCGCCGTCTGCCAACCTTGCTGTCTCAGTCCGGGGCACACACCCGGACTAACTTCAGGCTTCTTGCTGTCACTTTCTCTGTCACTTTCAACTCTCCTCTTACTCTCCCTCTTTACTCCTTCACTTCCCAATCTTAACTGCTCACTCAAGCTCTGCCTGAGCTAAACTGCCTGGTTTTCCCGCCTCCAGGGCTGTGAACTCCCCGGTGGGCGGAGCCAACCGCCTGGTCCACCCCCTGGTGCGGACACCAGCCCCTGGAGGAAGGCAACAAGGGTTTCTGGTCTGACCTAGGTGTTCCTGCAGGGAATGTGGGGTGCGTGTGGTGTTATGACCTGTGACCCCTGGCTTGCCCAGGGCGTCACACATGTTTACAATTAAATCACCCTATTGGTCCAATCTTTTATGGATTGCTTAAGATTCATAAAGATATCCCCCACCATGACTCCTAATTGCAAGCATCGGGCCTTAAATGAGGAACTTAGAGAATGAATGGATGATCATCCTCAACCTCTAATCACTAGGAAACTGGGATATACTGTATAAAAGGCAGTCCAACAGTTCTAAAAATATTTTATGAATTTATTTGGCTTCCGGATTTATGTTTTTTTTACTTGTGAAGTTGCCCATTTGAATTCAACTATTCCCCATCATCTTGCAATAACAGCAATACTACATCATTTCAATCAATATAGTTCTTATTCCAAAGACCTTAAATACTTCATTTTTTCTACATTGGACTATTTATTTAGACATTAGTGATGGGCGGACTCGCCAATACCCTAGATTGGCGGGTCTAACCAGGTTTAAAAAAAAACACGATCCGGCCCAAAATTGAGTCTGGGTATCTGGCCAGACGCTATTCCCCATATAAGTCTATGTGGACCAGAATCCTGTACTTAAAGGGAACCTGTTATCAGAAATTTAGCTTGAAACCTACAAGTTTCCCCCTCTGCAGCTCCTGGGCATTCTAGCAATATTCCTGGTGCCCCCTTTCTGAACAAAATAAAGACTTTATAAAGTGGTACCTTTTTGTATTCAAATCTTGATAATGGTACACGGGAGCGGGCTCTCTGGTGGCCATTAGTCTGCCTCCTGTAGCTTTAGGCCATCCCCCATCGCTCCATTCCATACTTTAGGATGACGCAAACTGCGCCCAAGGTGCCGCGCACGCGAGGACCGCTGGTCACATGTGTCGCAGGCACGAGACTATGGGCGGCACTGTGATTGCATTGCAAGTGCCCGCCCATCATCTCGTGCCCGCCCTTTCCCCTCTGCCTCCAGCGTTCTGCGCAGAACGTTCCAACGTCGGGTCATCTGGCCAGCGCTTGCGCAGAACGCTGAAGGCAGAGGGGAGAGCGTGGCCACGAGATGATGGGCGGGCACTTGCGATGCAATCACAGCGCCGCCCATAACCTCGTGCCTGCGCACACGTCACCAGCAGTCCTCGCGTGCGTGGCACCTCGGGCGCAGTGGGCGGCGTCCTGAAGTATGGAATGGAGCGATGGGGACGGCCTAAAGCGACAGGAGGCAGACTAACGGCCACCAGAGAGCCCGCCCCTGTGTACCATTATCAAGATTTGAATAGGTACCACTTTATAAAGTCTTTATTTTGTTCAGAAAGGGGGCACATAAACAACAGGAACATTGCTAGAATGCAGCCCAGGAGCTGCAGAGGGGGAAACTTTTAGGTTTCAAGCTAAATTTCTGATGACAGGTTCCCTTTAACCCCTTCACCTCGGGGGCCAGTGACTAGAGTGGACCATCATGTGAGCAGAAGTATGAGACTTGTACACTTCTGGCCACATTGTGATTTGATGTGTCCAGCCTCAGGCAATTCATTTTCATTGAGCATGTCTGTTCAGCACATGACCACATCTACAGTATGTAAGGCCCGTTTCACATGTCAGTGAAAAACACTGACGTTCTTCACTGACGTGTAAAACACGCACATGTCCCTCCGTGTTCCGTGATTCACGGCACACGTGGGTTGTCCATGTGCAATCCGTGATCCATGATCCATTATCCTTGATTGCAAATGGACATTATTCACCTGCCTTCGCTCCTGCTGTCCATGGTGCTGAACTCCTGGCTCTGCAGCATCCGCCCACCGTCCTCAGCATCTACTTCCGGGTTGGCTGTTCCTGCTTTCATGAATATTCATGAGCCGGGAAAAAGCTGCAAAGAGCAGAGGCTGCACAGCGCGTCGCTGGCAAGGTGAGTGGAAAATGTTCATTATTTTATATGTCAGGGCTTTTCTGGTACGTGTTTCACGGATCACACATGGATCACACTATAGTGTGATCCGTGGGTCATCAGTGATGCCAGAAAAAAACGGACTTGTCTCCGTGCAGAATCACGGACACACGTGTACGCTGCACGGAGACACGTTCAGTGAAAAATCACTGATGTGTGAGCAGACCCATTGATTATAATGTGTCTGCATATGTCAGTGATTCTGGTACATATAAAATAAAAGCACAAACGTACCAGATTCACTGACGTGTGAAGGGGGCCTACTTGCAGCTTCATAACCTCCCACTCTCACCGCCGGCACCAGGGAATCCTGACAGCATGCAGTGTGCGCACTGTGAGAATTCAGAAAGCTGCAGTCACAGAGTGACACAATGAGTGACTGCAGACTCATCACAAATTTGGACAACCCCTTTAATGCTCCTAACAACATAAATAAAAACATAGTAACCCTTAACTTGTCAGACAACACAAGACTTTATTAAAGAGATTTTCCACTACTTTAACATTAATGACCTTTCCTTAGGATAGGTCACCAATGTCCGATTGGTCAGGGTCCGGCACCTGGCAACCCCGCCAATTCCCTACTCTAGGTGTCGGTGGTGGCAGGTGGCCCGAAGAGCTCAGTTCTGGATCTGCTCCGTCTTCTGATAGTGACAGCAGTCTCCTATTAAAATCAATGAGGTCGATGTGCAGTACCCGGCCGAGGACACCATCAAAGGATGGAGCAGATCCAGAAATAAGCATTTCCGGCCACCTGCACCATAATCAGCTGATCAGTCTGTCTCCCGCCGCTTTTCCTTCCGATAATCGCTGCGTCCTCCCGATAACCAGCACTGATGATAGGACCTTCCGTGATGTCAAGAAAAGCATGTGACCAGTCACGTGTCTATTATCTCATTGGCTACAGACTGGTCACATGGCTAGACATCATGCTAGGTCCTGTCAGTGCATCTCTCTGGTACACGGTGATCGTTCCAGCATCTCCGTGTACCGGCAAAATGCTCTGGCACATAGTTGGCTTCCCCGTTCCTGCATGTGGGCGCTCTTTATAGAGTCAGCCCACATGCAGGGACTAGTTGCCACAGCCGGTGGATAGCAGCATCGGGAATCATGTGATCGGAGATTGCCATTGGCATAGTAACGGTGGCGTCACCGCTTACAGCCCGCAGCCTCTGCTCACTCACTAAGTGATTAGACTGCACGGAGCAGCAGCGTTCTTCCTCCCATACAATGCTGTCTGATGTAGCAGAGCTGCATGGGTTGAAGGAGAAAGAAGACAGAAGACCAGGATCGTTGAGGGCTGACAGGGAGTAATAAACATGGAGTCTCTAAGTGTGTCTGTGTATTTATTTCTATTAAAGTATTTTTTCTCTGTGTGGTGTTTTTTTTTTAACACTTTATTTCTAGATTCTGAATGGCTGGTTCAAATTTGCCTGACATTAAGAATCTCTGGCTTAATACTAGCTAGTAAAACAAAGCTAGTATTAACCCATTATTACCCAGCAAGCCACCCGGCTTCAGGGCTGCTGGAGGAGTTAGATACAGCGCCAGATGATGGTGCTTCTATGAAAGCGCCATTTTCTGGGGCGGCTGCGGACTGCAATTCACAGCAGAGGGGCCCAGAAAGCTCAGGCCAACCTGTGCTGCGGATTCTAATCC